>NC_089272.1:44047889-44237621 GCF_963678975.1 Dysidea avara
CTCACTGATGTATTAACCATTCTGGTATTTGTTTGCAAAACTCGCGTCATTTTGGCCGAATTTCAGCATATAGATGGCTCAGCCAGATGGCTAACAAGCTTCAATTATAACCATACTCCTCATGCAGGTACTTTACCTAGTACTGGTCATTGCTGACCCACGGCGCAGTTGCTGCTCTGCTTGTCCTGTGCTCCAGCGCAAGAAACATTTTGTCTGTCGCCAAAAAGCTGCACAGATCGTGCTGCCACCGTAAACTGACCAATAAAATCAAACCACCAATACATTGAGTTGATGATAGACTACTTGAACAATGTTGAGAGTGAATATCGTGGCATACGAAGAACCCTACGAACTGCTGGAACGAAAAATCACGTGATTTTGAGACATTTGTATCGTTTTCTACCAGAAGAAAGTGACAAACTTGGCTGCCACGCTGGTGTTATTCAAGTTACACTTAGCCTAACACATGACAATAGTTAGATAGTTGATTGGAGGATATCGATTTTTCGCGTTGCGGACCCTATCATAGCGTATTTCGTTATATTACCTTTTTACCACAAAATTAATAATATTACAGGGTACGTAGCGTGTTACTTATGTAACGCGTTACTCCCAACACTGTTCGTCATCAATCACCAGATACAGTCACGTGTTTATGTCTGAGTCGGTCTGACCTGGGCAGGCTAAGCAGTCCTAATAACACCACTGACTCCGAATAGTTTCTTGCACGTGGCGCAGGTACGCAAAAAGTGAAGTTTCTGGTATACTGCGGTTCTAAGAGACCTTGCGCGACAACAAAACAAGCGAAAATCACGTGCACAATAGTCTGGCGGCGCCCGTCCCTTCGCATAGAGTAAGGGTCTGGTATGCTTAGTATAGTGGAGTTTTATGATTATTATTAATACTTTACAATACAAGTGTGTATTGATGGTTTGCCAACAACTTGTGCTGGCAACCAGGAAATTACTTAATTACAAAACTAATTACTTAATTATGAAACTAATTACTTAATTACAAAACTAATTAATTACAAATAAGAGTTAGCTAGACTTACATCACTGAGAAATTACTAAATTATGGCAGTTTGTACATCTACAACAAAAATGATAGGTACATGGAATGTCAGGTGAGAAATTATTTTGGAAATGTTGTTGCAAATAATTATAAATGGTGGTTCTGATAGTTGGTAGTGACTGATCGAGATCAATGAATGGTAGTTTATTCCATAGTCTAGGTAATCTGTTAAAGTAAAAGTTTCTCGTGTAGTTGTTGTTGGTACGGATGTGAACAAGCTTGCTGGTGGAAGTTGATCTGGTATTGATGGTGCTGAAGGTCACGTAATGAAGTATACTGAAATGATCTGATGGCTGTTTTAGTACTTTGATAAAGAATATGATGTCGTAAAAGTCTAACATATACATTAGAGGCAGCAAATCCAACTTGAGCAGACGAGTCTTGTAATCATTATCATAATCTCTTAAAATAAATTTGGTTGCTTGTCTCTGAATCCTTTCCAGCATAACCGTATCTTTTATCAGGTAGGGATTCCACAATTGAGAGCAATAACTAAGTTGGGATCTGACAATTGTAGTGTAAAGAATGCATTTGGCTCTTATAGAATGACAGCAACTAAATGCACGTCTTAGTAGTCCTAAGTAGTTATAAGCTTTAGAAGCTAGATGTTCATAATGGTTCCTCCAAGATAGATCGTCAGTCAATAACAGGCCCAGATCATGATGTGAATGCAGTTGTGGGAGAGAGTGTTCATCAACTGAGTACAAGATGGGGTCTTGTTGTTGAAGCTTAAATGTATACATTTGTTGATACTGAGCAAAAGATCACCATCAATAGTCCAGGTGTGTAGTTGGTTTAGGTCTTGTTGTAAGTGCAAATAATCAGAGAATTGGAAGATGAGTTTGGCATTGTCAGCAAACAGGAAAAGATTTAAGAATTGTGTGATTGATGATATGTGACCGGATTTCACATAACAAGGCTTCCACACACACAAAATCAAACTTACGATTTTACCAGAAATGGATTGCTGGTCTAATACACTATCATATTTCACACTGTACTTCCTTCAGCACTGACAACTCTGGTTTCTGTAGCAGCTTTCTTCCGACCCTGTCAAAGCCACGAGTGTGAGATTGGCACCATTAAATGGCCATGGCTTTGTGATAATGGTGTGTAGTGAGCTGGGACTTCACAGAGAGCTCGCCAATAGTGTTCTCAGTCAATTTGGAGTAATTTGAGGGCCATGGAGGGCCATGGAGAGCCCAAACTTGGCCTCTGGATTCCAATCATCTTCTTACTTCATTTTATACCCGTATATTAAGACCACCGTCCACCCCCACCCTCCCACCCTATTACTACCACCGTCCACCCCCACCCTCCCACCCTATTACTACCACCGTCCACCCCCACCCTCCCACCCTATTACTACCATCTGTGATATTATTACCCGCTCGAAAAAAGCTGCTCAAAACAGGGCAAATTTTGGGTATCAGAAATGTATACACCCACTCAGTGATAGCTAGTGAACAGATGAACAATTGGTGCAAATTTTGTTTGCACAGCTGTAGGCACTGGGAAGTTATTACACAATGATTCCTTAAAATCGCCATATCTCCTAACAAAGCTTTGTGCGTCGAAGCCTTGTTTTGTCAAATTCAGTCACATTATGTCATTTATGTAGATCAGAAATAACAGTGGGCCAAGGATGCTACCTTGTGGTACACCCGACAGTACTGGTAAAAAGTCAGAAATAGAAGAACAGATTTTGACACACTGGGAACGATTGTACAGATAATTGTTGAACCAGTTCCAAAGATTACCCGTAATACCATTGTGTGACAATTTAACTAGGAGTTTGTTGTGTGGCACGCTGTCAAAGGCCTTATGAAAGTCTAGATATATGGAGTCAATTTGATGGCCTTGAGATGTGGTTTGATAGATGTCATTTAGATATAGCAAAAGTTGTTAAGTGGTGGACCTGCCAGGCAGAAATCCAAACTGGCATGTAGTGATGTTGTCAAGTACATGATTGATAATTCTATTGTAAACAAGAGATTCAAGGACTTTAGAGGTGTTGCACAGAAGGGAAATAGGTCTGTAGTTTTGCACAGATGATCGTTCAGCTGATTTGTATACCGGTACTATTAGATGGACTTTCCATTCCTGAGGGATAGCACCTGTTGAAAGACTTAAATTGAACAGAAGACAAAGTGGACGAGTGAGTGACAAGGCACAGTGTTTCAAGATCTTGGGGCTTATTGTGTCAATTCCCGTAGCTTTATTAGGATCTAGTTGGTTTAGGGCAGAATATACTTCATCTTCACTAAAGACTATTATATTTATTCCACTAGGAAGAGGGGTTGTATTGGTATAATAGGCAGATAAGGAAGGTGGAGTGAAAACCGAGTAAAAGTATTGGTTAAAAAGATTTGCCCTTGAAGTGTTACTGCTGGCTGAGATGTCATTGAAATAGACAGTGGGTGGAATAGTAGCAGATTTAGTAAAACTTCTGATGTGACGATAGATATTAGGATTTGAATTAGAGGCAAAGTTAGTGATAAGGTCAGTTTCATAGGTGGATTTAGCTGTGGCTGCATTTGATTGGAAAGACTTTTCAGCTTGGCTTAAACGTGTTGCATTACGATCAGAAGGTAAACGTTTGTAGGTTCTTCTAAGGGTATGTAAACATTTTAATTGGTGACACAAATCCTTAGTGAACCACTTTGGATATTGTTTAGAGTGGAGCTGGAACTTGGGGATAAACAATGTCTTGGCTTCATAGATAATAGACTTGATAATAGCCCAAGTAGTTTCGACATCAGAAAAATACAGACAGTTTAAGATATCAGAGTTACAAATGTAAAGATTCATTCTGGGAAAGTCTGCTTTGGAATAGTCATATGCATGTTGAGTTACATTGTCTGATGGCTGTGATCTGACATGAGATAATTCAAATGTGATGGGGAAATGATCAGACGACATTTGTACATTGTCATTAGAACAGACTGAAATACTATCAATTAGATCTTCATTGTTTGTTAGAACTAGATCTAGAGTATTACCATGGATATGAGTAGAGCAGGTTATAAGCTGTAGCAGTTTGTATTCAAAACAGATATCACAGAATGCATCAGCGACTGCAGAATTTCCACAGAGAGTATCCCAGTTGATTTCAAGCAGGTTAAAGTCACCTAACAATATAATGTTACAAGATGGTAGAAACTGGGACAAATGGCTTGAAAGAGACTGGATTTGCAAAAGATTAGGATTGGGAGGTAAGTACACAACACATATGATAGTTGTTTGTGAAAGTTCTACTTTAACACATAGCATTTGGACGTTAGTTGGGGAGGGGAGGATTTTGCTGACAACATTGTCTTGAACCGCAAGAAGAACTCCCCCACCCCTAGAGCCACGATCATTACGATATATTCTGTAGTTAGTGGGTAAAATTTCATTATCAAAAATGTTATTAGAAATTGTACCGATTACCAAAAACTGGTGCAACCAATCAGAACGCTCCACGTTTAATCAGCGCATTTTTGTTTATGTTACGTCAAAAGAATAAATCAAATGCCCTAACAGTACTGAGAGAAACAAAAGGAGTTAATAAAGAACAAAGAGAAGAAGGTGTTATTTCGGGAAGGGCTTTTCGCCTTGTTTGATACGCGAAAAACTCGGGTTACGCTCTGATTTCCTAAGTAGGGAGACATGTGTATTCTATAAAAGTAGACCAATCCATTTTCGCCTGTGTAAAGGCGAAGAAAGTTCAATATCACTGCCACAGATTTGGGTGAGGCACTTCCCTTAAGACCATTTTCGTTACATCATTACATTCAAATTAATTCCTCCAGAACAACTCGGTGATACTAAGCATACCAGACCCTTACTCCATGCAAAGGGGCAGGCGCCGCCAGACTACATGCACAAGATTTCGTCCAATCAAATCAATTTATTTTTGAAGTTCAAACTATAATTATCGCACGTGACGTTTTGTTGTCGCGCAAAGTCTCTTAGAACCGCAGTAACGTAATTTTGTGGTTAAAATAGTGATCACGTGATCCGTAGGATGTCTGTACATAACGAAGTCCATTATAAAGTGCCACGCCTTCGTAAATGGTCTATAAGTTTTAAAGTTTCGGCTACTTGGCTTATTTCTGCAGGAGCTAAGTGGCGGTATGTTCTGTAGCTTAGCTATAGTCTGTATAGTTGCAGCTCTTGCAGTCGCAGTAGCTGATCAGTGGTGATCCGCATACTGAGAGAATCTCAGTCTGAGTTGCGCTATCTATTTGTTTATCTGTCTGCAGTTTCATGGCAACACCGCAACAGTACTATATGCAGTATTTAACACCTGCTTATTGATTTATGATAAAATGACATGGAACTTCGCTACTGAGCTATACCGATTTGTGTCAAGAAACGTTTGCTATCAATATTATACTAAGCAACCAGCTACATTCATAGAAATGTAGCTAATTAGCTCAGTATGCTTCAGAAATTGCTGGAAGAAATGTGAAAGTAGTGCTTTAAATGACCTGACAATCTGACATGTGATGGCTACTCACTGGATCACTTTATAGATAGTAAGAGAATGGTGTAGCATGCATGTGTACCGAGGCCAATGCTCCCGAAAAATGCCGAAATGTGTACGAGACTTGGAGTCCCAATATTTTATTTATTGCACTAAGTGCTGAAGGTCTGTGGGACACCTGGTCCTACAGCCCTTACGTATTTCAAAAATATTTCAAATACAATATTATTTTCTACTGACAAGTTTTACTTGTGCATGAATGGACGATAGGGAGCCTCGACAGGAGCATCACAGAAACAAATACCACAAGTCATCGTAGCCGATCTTCGTTTCGACAAGTTTTTTTTTCCCGACAAGTCAATACGTGATTCGGATGGAAACTAAAATATCCGATTTCATAGATGAGCCCAATTTCAGGATTTCTCAATATTTATTGGATTTCTCAGATAATTTTTTTAAAAATTTGCTTCACCAGTGTACGAGACCCAAGCCGTTGGCGACCCCTCGTACTGTACTGTATGTGATGTACTGTATAGCTACCTACCTACCTATAGCTGTGTTTTATTATTCTGTTTTAGAATTGATTCTCAAAGAAGAAAGACAACTAGCGATAATAAGGTACAATAATTTGTAGTCTTGTTACATGCAGTGTAGTGTTCATGTTCGCATGACTGCAGTTAAGTTTTCTGGAACCAGACATTTCATAGGAGGCGGAAGGGTGCTAGAGTTGGGGGTGCCCAAAATTTATGGTGGTAGTAGTAGGTGTGCGAAGCACACCAAGCATGCGAAGCACACCAAGCATGCTAATTCTAGGGGAGTCTGGGGGCATGTCCCCCAGGAAATTTTTGAAAATTAAGTGTCAGAAGATTGAATTTGGAGGCATTTTCGGTGGTTTTATATAGCTGTTAATCAAATACTAGTACTTTTAAATATATGCTTGACTGTTGTATTAGGGTGACTGATCTATTGGGGTGACTGCTCTATTAGAGTATTTCGATCGTGATTGACAAGTTTCTGGAAGTTCATTTGACGACTATTGCCCAATACAGCTTTGAGTTGGGGGTGCTGAAGCACCCCCAGCATTTCCTCTTCCGCCGCCTATGCATTTAAAATGAGATTAGCTAATTTGGAGCATGGCAATTGTATAGCTACCAGCTCCTGTAGCTACCTGTAGTTGCATGTTGAATCTGACTGCATTTGGGCCTTTGCAGAGGATTATTGATAATTTCGCATCAGCAAAGTGTTAACTATAATTGTTTGAGGTGCTTAGTACATATGTGTATTGGATATAGCTGCTACAGTTATTAGAACAACTAGTTATATTGACTAAGTAAGACTATAGATTTAAGCTTCACCAATAAACGCTTCAATAAAAAAGTAGTAGCTCAGAACCCCTAAACCTGCCACAGTGTAAATTATTATTATCACACTTTATGTATTAGTGTATGTACCATGTATGTAATAGACACATGTCTTTTTGTGCAATAAATACAAAAATGAATCATGTTACTTATGAGGTAAACTATAGTATAGCTGCTACCATGCATGTACAGTAACTGAATAGTATAGGGATCTCAAAATTAAATACGTACTACTGTACTATGACAATAATGTGTCTGGTGAATATTCACTGCCATATACAGTAGTTTGTACAAATAAGTTCACTAATGCTGATAACAACAGGCCGATTAATTCACTGAATAGCTATATTGTAGTCAGATACTCTCTGTTCTTAATGTTAGTATAATCTAATCCAAAACAGCCAAGCTGTAAAAAAAAAGTGCGGCCCTGAGAAAGGCTATGGTGAAAAAAGATGTGAAATCCAAGGTGGCGGCCAAGAAATGGCTGTGATGGTAGGTTAATGGTAAAAAATTTAATAACGACAATTCAGGTGAATTTTGTGCCAAGACCAAGCGGCACCAAATTCACCTGAATTGTCATTATTAAAATTTTTACCATTAAAATTTTCGCAGATCCAGTCACAAATGCTATGCTAGCAAAACTTGGAGTATAATAGGCTGGAAACAGTGTTGAGCATTAATCTAGCACAAAAGGATAGCTGGGGTACACGTTCAGATGAAAAAATTAATTCTGGCACCATCCTTTCTTATGATGCGGTATGCGTGGGTTCACCAGTCATAATAATGTTGCAAAAAAAGTAAGCAAACAAGTATAAAGAAAAATTAGGAATTTTAAGCTTGATTAGGGATCATAGAAAAATTAGGAAACAAGGGAGGTTGCCTACACCTGCAGATATTCTAGTGAACATTTAACCTCTAATTCAGTATATGTATTGTGTGTGTGCGTGTATACATGCGTGCGTACGTGTGTGTGTGTGTGTGTGTGTGTGTGTGTGTGTGTGTGTGTGTGTGTGTGTGTGTGTGTGTGTGTGTGTGTGCATATGTCCATGTAGTGTAGTGGGTGGTGGCGATTGTGTGGTAGCAATAACTGTCTGGTACGTACTTTGTTTGTCTGATAACTGATGAGGTCCAGGGAACATAATTATAGTGGTTCAGTTGACCCAGCAGTAGTAATGGGAAAATGTGGACACTGGAGAAGTGATTATCAACCTCGTATGTCTCACTTATTGAGTTGAAAAAAGGTGTTATTTTGGGTGATAATGCCATCACTTGTAAACCTCCCAGGTCCATACTAAATGCTAAAATGAAAATTCAGGTCCATACTAAATGCTAGATGCTAATCTTCCTTCGTGAGGATTAGTTTGCACTGACTCAGTGTTCATGCAGTATTTGTATACAGGTACTCCATAGTAACCAAGGATATCAATGATGTACAGTGCTCCCTCGATTATCCAAACACTTGGTTATCCAAATTAATTAGAGTATTTTGTCTAAGATGTGTGTTCTATTAGAGTATTTGAACAGGGCTTTGTATATTTACTAAAGCTTTACAGCACAAGTGCTGAAGGTCTGTAAGACACCTGGTCCTACAGCCTGCTCAAAGACATTAGATACTAAGACATTAGCTACTTAAGGTGTGTTTGAAAAGTTGTAGAAAGGAGAAAAAAATCCATGACTGGACCTAGGTATCCTCGAACCTGCAGCCATCCGATTTACGCTCGAATGCTTACAGGAGTCTACCAGGCGGTCAGGATATTTTCTCCTTGATATTTTCATGTAATTATATCCATAGGAATTCTAGAGAGTGACTCATTATCTCTAAGTACCCCAAGTAGAACCAAATATATAAATGAATGGGCTTTGATTATCCAAACCTTTCAATTATCTGAACATGTTTTGGAGGGTCAGATAATCGAGGGAGCATTGCATTACCCTGTGATTAATGATTGTGTAAAGTAACACAGGTACTTTGAGTTAATAAGTCACTCTAGTTCCTATGAATACGTATACATCAAATTGACAAGGAGAAAACATCCTGACTGCCTGTCAGACTCCTGTAAACATTTAAACATTAATGAGATGGCTGCAGGTTCGAGGCTGCCCAGGTCCAGTCATGAATTTTTCTCCTTTCTCCACTGATATCTCTACAAGGTGACTGCTCTATTAGAGTGACTGCTGTATTAGGATGACTGCTCTATTAGAGTATCTTGATCTTGCACTTGCTACACCAAGTTGGATTTTGTGTTATAACTCTGTGGCCTTAAATCTGATTCTTCTAAAATATTGAAGCGCCTTTCTAAGGTGTTTAATCCATCTGTACGCCAATTTTAAATCATTCCACTGAGTGGTTTGTCTGGTAGGCATGGCAAGTATTCTTTATTTTTAAATTAGCTAATCTTGATCGTGTAATTGTTCCACACTGTTGATTGGTTCACGTTCTTTAGCTCGATTTCTTTCAAACCACAAAAGGTTTGAGGTTCAATAGTTAACCTATCTGCATACCAATTTTCAGCTTTTTCCTATAAGCAGTTTACCCTGTAAGCATGACAACATATTGGTGTTATTTTTTGTGAATAATCGCTAATAACTCCTTGACTACTTATCATATTCCAGCCAAACGTGGTACCAAGATGCGTCTTTATACACCCCTTCTGTGTGCCAAACTTCAAGGCAATCGGATATTGCATGGCAGCTTTTGTAAGTGTGCAAAAAGACGAAGAAAAATAAATATATATATTCATGGTGTGAGGTGCTGGCTTCTTGGGCCACACAAGACACTACCATATGTCTTCATTAGTAATACTGAAGTGTTTTTCTTAATACCATACTGTTTTCAAGAATGCAATACTGCCTATCTCTAAAGGAAAAATTAGGAATTTTAAGATGGACTAGGGATTAAAGAAAAAATGTAGTGAAACAAGGGAATAGCTAAACAGTTGTGAAACAAGAGAGGTATATGCAGTCTATCTGCAGATATACTATAGTCCATTAGTGTATCTGCAGGTATAGACTGTTTCACACCTTTTTAGCTATTCCCTTGTTTCAGACTTTTTCTTTGATCCCTAATCCAACTTAAGATTTCTACCTTTAAACCTATAATCAAGACACACTACCGTGTGTCGTGCGGCCCAAGAAGCCGGCGCGCAACACCCGTAAGTATATTGACAGGAAGAAAGAAAACGCAATTTTCGCACTTCCGTAGCTCTGTGCTGCCTTGATGAAACAAGACGATTTTTGCTGTGGACACTCCCTCCAACTTCAGCACTCCACATTCCAAATTTGAGCGAAATCGCTTCAAGCGTTCCCGAGATATGCGACTTCAAAAATTGGCTTAGTTTCTTCGTGTTTTTTTTCTTATTTTTCTTCCTCTTTTTGCACACTTACAAAAACTGCTATAAAACGCGAACACAATATCCGATTGCCTTGAAATTTGGCACACTGAAGGGGGTATAAAGGCGCATCTCTGTACTAACTTTGGCTAGAATACAATAAACAGGAAAAGAGTTATGAGCGATTATTCACGAAAAATAACACCGATATGTTGTCACGCCTACAGGGTAAACCGCGTATGGGAAGAAGCTGAAAATCAGTGGGTGAATAGGTTAACTATTGAACCTCAAACCTTTTGTGGTTTGAAAGAAATCGAGCTCAAAACCAGGAAGATACAACGAAAAAGCCAACAGTGTGTAACAATTACGCAATCGAGATTAGCTAATAAAAAATTACTACTTGCCATGCCTACCAGATAAACCGCTTGGGGTAATGCTTTGAAAATCGCTGTATAGATGGAGTAATCATCTTAGAAAGGCTCTTCAATGGTGTAGAAGAATCAGACTTAAAGCCACGGAGTTATAACACGAAATCCAACTTGGTGCAGCAAGTGCGAGATCGAGATACTCTAATAGAGCAGTCATTCTAATAGAGCAGTCACCCTGAAGAGAATTCAAAAGATCAGCTAGAAACAAGTAACCTGTATAGAGATCAGCTGTAAACAAGTTACCCTGTAGAGAGATCAGCTACAAACAATTCACCCTGTAGAGAGATCAGCTAGAAGAAGTTACCTTGTAGGGAGTTCATGCAACTATGGAAAGAGATAGTTCAGCTAGAAGAAATCACCTTGTAGAGTTCAGCTACAAAGAAACTACCATGTAGAGAGTTCAGCTACAAACAAATCGCCCTGTAGAGAGATCAATAGAAGAAATTACCTTGTAGAGAGTTCAGCTACAAAGAAACCATCATGTAGAGAGTTCAGCTACAAGCAAATCTCCCTGTAGAGAGATCAGCTAGAAGAAGTTTCCTTGTAGAGAGTTCAACTACAAACAAATCACCCTCTAGAAAAATCAGCTAGAAGAAGTCACCTTGTAGAGAGTTCAGTTACAAAGAAACCATCATGTAGAGAGTTCAGCTACAAACTAGTGACCTTGTAGAGACATCAGCTAAAGGAAGTTACCTTATGGAGAGTTCAGCTACAGAGAAACCATCATGTAGAGAGTTCAACTGCAAACAAATCACCTGTAGAGAGTTCAGCTATAAACAAATCTCCCTGTAGAGAGATCAGCTAGAAGAAGTTTCCTTGTAGAGAGTTCAGCTACAAACAAATCACCCTCTAGAAAGATCAGCTAGAAGAAGTTACCTTGTAGAGAGTTCAGCTACAAAGAAACCATCACGTAGAGAGTTCAGCTGCAAACAAATCACCTGTAGAGAGTTCAGTTACAAAACAAATCTCCCTGTAGAAAGATCAGCTAGAAGGAGTCACCTTGTAGAGAGTTCAGCTACAAACTAGTGACCTTGAAGAGACATCAGCTAAAGGAAATTACCTTGTAGAGAGTTCAGCTACAAAGAAACCATCATGTAGAGAGTTCGGCTGCAAACAAATCACTTGTAGAGAGTTTAGCTACAAACAAATCTCCCTGTAGAGAGATCAGCTAGAAGAAGTTTCCTTGTAGAGAGTTCAGCTACAAACAAATCACCCTCTAGAAAGATCAGCTAGAAGAAGTCACCTTGTAGAGAGCTCAGTTACAAAGAAACCAGAGTTCAGCTACAAACTAGTGACCTTGTAGAGACATCAGTTACATTGTAGAGAGTTCAGCTACAAAGAAACCATCATGTAGAGAGTTTAGCTGCAAACAAATCACTTGTAGAGAGTTCAGCTCAGCGTTGAAACCGGGTCGGGTCATCCGGGTCATCCGGGTCACATTTTCTCCGGGTCATCCGGGTCTGACCCGGTTTACAATTTATCCGGGTCTGACCCGGATTGGATCACGTGAGAAACGAAATTGTTCGTTTGACGACGTGGAACTTATAAACGCTATCGCGTAGCTCTTTCGTGAGCCACGCCCACTTATCGCATTACCAACATACGCTCAGCCACGCTCATTTGTTAGTAAGTGTAGTATGCAGCACGAAATTGAGGGTATCTATGGTGAGGGGTAGCTATTGTCAGTAGGTGAAGACCTATTTTTTTTTCTTTTTTTTTTTCTTCAACCAACAGCTAGGCTGAAGTTGCAATATTTACTCAACACGAATCGAACACTCAAAATGTAGACTCGTTCGCTCACTCGAGACTAGCCGAAACACGTCTCGGCTTTAATTAATCCGGGTCAATCCGGGTCAATCCGGGTCACATCCGGGTCAAATCCGGGTCTGACCGGGATTGCTATCCGGGTCAGTGGGTCATCCGGGTCAGCAGTAGTGACCCGGTTTCAACGTTGGTTCAGCTATAAACAAATCTCCCTGTAGAAAGGTCAGCTAGAAGAAGTCACCTTGTAGAGAGTTCAGCTACAAAGAAACCATCATGTAGAGAGTTCAACTGCAAACAAATCACCTGTAGAGAGTTCAGCTACAAACAAATCTCCCTGTAGAGAGATCAGCTAGAAGAAGTTTCCTTGTAGAGAGTTCAGCTACAAACAAATCACCCTCTAGAAAGATCAGCTAGAAGAAGTCACCTTGTAGAGAGCTCAGTTACAAAGAAACCAGAGTTCAGCTACAAACTAGTGACCTTGTAGAGACATCAGTTACCTTGTAGAGAGTTCAGCTACAAAGAAACCATCATGTAGAGAGTTTAGCTGCAAACAAATCACTTGTAGAGAGTTCAGCTATAAACAAATCTCCCTGTAGAAAGATCAGCTAGAAGAAGTCACCTTGTAGAGAGTTCAGCTACAAAGAAACCATCATGTAGAGAGTTCAACTGCAAACAAATCACCTGTAGAGAGTTCAGCTACAAACAAATCTCCCTGTAGAGAGATCAGCTAGAAGAAGTTTTCTTGTAGAGAGTTCAGCTACAAACAAATCACCCTGTAGAAAGATCAGCTAGAAGAAGTTACCTTGTGGAGAGTTCGGCTACAAAGAAACCATCATGTAGAGAGTTCAGCTGCAAACAAATCACCTGTAGAGAGTTCAGCTACAAACAAATCTCCCTGTAGAGAGATCAGCTAGAAGAAATTACCTGGTAGAGAGTTCAGCTACAAAGAAACCATCATGTAGAGAGTTCAGCTGCAAACAAATCACCTGTAGAGAGTTTAGCTACAAAGAAACCACCATGTAGAGAGTTCAGCTGCAAAGAAACCACCATGTAGAGAGTTCAGCTGCAAAAAAATCACCTGTAGAGAGTTTGGCTACAAACAAATCTCCCTGTAGAGAGATCAGCTAGAAGAAGTTTCCTTGTAGAGAGTTCAGCTACAAACAAATCACCCTCTAGAATAATAAGCTAGAAGAAGTCACTTGTAGAGAGTTCAGCTACAAAGAAACCACCATGTAGAGAGTTCAGCTGCAAAGAAATCACCTGTAGAGAGTTTGGCTGCAAACAAATCTCCCTGTAGAGAGATCAGCTAGAAGAAGTTTCCTTGTAGAGAGTTCAGCTACAAACAAATCACCCTCTAGAAAGATCAGCTAGAAGAAGTCACCTTATAGAGAGCTCAGTTACAAAGACACCACCATGTAGAGAGTTCAGCTACAAACTAGTGACCTTGTAGAGACATCAGTTACCTTGTAGAGAGTTCAGCTACAAAGAAACCATCATGTAGAGAGTTCAGCTGCAAACAAATCACCTGTAGAGAATTCAGCTACAAACAAATCTCCCTGTAGAGAGATCAGCTAGAAGAAGTTTCCTTGTAGAGAGTTCAGCTACAAACAAATCACCCTCTAGAAAGATCAGCTAGAAGAAGTTACCTTGTAGAGAATTCAGCTACAAAGAAACCATCATGTAGAAAGTTCAGCTGCAAACAAATCACCTGTAGATAGTTCAGCTACAAACAAGTCACCCTGTAGAGAGTTCAGCTACAAAGAAACTATTCCGTAAAGAGCTCAGCTGCAAACAAATCACCTGTACAGAATTCAGCTACATCCTGTAGAGAGGTCAGCTAGAAGAAATTACCTTGTAGATAGTTCAGCTACAAAGAAACCACCATGTAGAGAGTTCAGCTGCAAAGAAATCACCCTGTAGAAAATTCAGCCACAAACAAATTGCCCTGTAGAAAGATCAGTTAGAAGAAGTTACCTTGTAGAGAGTTCAGCTACAAAGAAACCATTCTGTAAAGAGCTCAGCTGCAAACAAATCACCTGCACAGAATTCAGCTACAAACAAATCACCCTGTAGAGAGATCAGCTAGAAGAAGTTACCTTGTAGATAGTTCAGCTACAAACAAATCACCCTGTAGAGAGATCAGCTAGAAGAAGTTACCTTGTAGATCGTTCAGCTACAAACAATTCACCCTGTAGAGAGAGCAGCTAGAAGAAGTCACCTTGTAGAGTGTTCAACCACCATGGAGAGTTCTGTAATAAATAATGTATTATTTAAATATAATTTGTACATTTACTGATAAATATTTAAAGTACATCTGCTTCATCTTTTCTTCTTCCTGTGGTAAAGAAAAAAAGACAGGTTAAAAAAGTCCCAAAGCCAACCATAGGCCGACTTTGGGGTATACAAATGCAAAAAGAAATGAAATCTAATCCAAAACAGCCAAGCTGTACAAAAAACAGTGCGGCCCTCAAAAAGGCTATGGTGAAAAAAGATGTGAAATCCAAGGTGGCGGCCAAGAAATGGCTGTGATGGTAGGTTAATGGTAAAAATTTTAATAATGACAATTCAGGTGAATTTTCATGCCGCTTGGTCTTAGCACAAAATTCACCTAAATTGCCGTTATTAAAATTTTTACCATTAACCTACCATCACAGCCATTTCTTGGCCGCCACCTTGGATTTCACATCTTTTTCACCATAGCCTTTTTGAGGGCCGCACTGTTTTTTTACAGCTTGGCTGTTTTGGATTAGATACTACTATCTGGACTTATTGTATGTATGTTGCAGACAACATGATGCTTGCAGTGGTTGGATTACTATTATTGGTGAAGTGTACCTTGCAACAGAACAGTAGTAAGTAGAGTGTGTGTATGTATGCAGTTGCTAGTATGCATAATTGTGGACTGCTGAAAATGCATTTTTACTGCATGAATATGTATAATACATGTATGTAGCTGAAAATGAAACCATGTGTATATGTTTTTTTCTGTTTTGAGTGATAATCAAATACATAATTGTTTTATTGCAGCACTCAGTCAACCAGCTACAGGTCCTAGTATAACATGTCAAGGAAATGATGTAACTCTACAATGTGTGATAATACCAATGAATATAGTTTGGAGGAGAAACGGAACAGTTGTTGATTCTAATGTTCTTACCAATCATCAGTTTGTGTTCAACTCTACATATAATGCTGTTACTGATCTTGCGATCACTAATGTTACACTAGAGGATGATAACAGTTCCATAGTGTTGAATGTGATAGGTCAGGAAATTAAACCTGTTTATAAGTAATTAGTCAAATTCCATAGCCACATTAGATTTTGCTAATTCATTCTTTAGCTACCAAATCACTTTACTATACTTACCACATTAGTTGTCACTTGTGTATCCATCAAGCATAAAGAGCCATTGGACACCACAACAGTCAGATCCTGACATTATCATGTTATGTGGGCTGCTACAGCAATATGCTTTTTTGGCTTTTTCAGATCAGGAGAAATCAAAATCCCAACTCTATCTTCCTTCAATGGTTCCAAGCACTAATCATGGGTAAGCGTACATAGTTATTGATGATACAGAGCACCTCAATTGCTAAAAGTGCATCTGAAAATTTTTGAAGTTCATCAGCTTGGTAAGGGTGTTGATGTGTATACTGGAAACACCAAATTTTCACTGCCAGTAACTGCAGCCATTCAACATAATTATGTCAATCTGGAGCACAGAACCAGGCCCATTCTTTAGGTTTAGTAATGGGGAACCCACCGGAATGCCCAAGTGATGAATTAATGGAATTTTATATCTTCAAACATTGCACACCAACACTATAGTAGTATTAAGGTCATGCTCAGTTTTGCATTTATTAAATGTTAGAATGTCTGAAAAACTCCACTAATGAAGTATGGATATTTACATGTTCTAATAGAGTATACATGACTGCTCTATTATAGTATATCGATCTTTTTAAAAAGTTTCCAAGAGAGCTCATGTTACCTCTGTAAATCCTTCCCTGAGAGATGAATGCAAGCTTTATCAATGGTTGTGCTGTGCCAAACACTATTACTCACTCATTTTGTCCTGCCACACTAAATAGTGTGTTAGGGTCCAGCTTGGGCCAGCTGCAAAAGTTTAAATTTTACAAGGGGGTTTCTGAACCCCTTGGAACCCCCCCTCCCTACGTCCCTGCACAGGGCTGCCAAGAGATATCAGGGAAGCCTGCAAGGGCATGTATAATCAGAGGCGTAGCCAGCCTTTCATGGTTACCAGGGCTTTACGGATAACATTACCAGGGCTAACAGTACTTTAAACTGACAGGTTGAGCTCAAATTACCAGGACTTTAACTGTGATACAGGACTCTAGCCCTCTGGTTGGCTATGCCACTGCCTTTGAATTTTAACAATCAGTGTGGCAATCTAGAGGCATTTTGGGGTTGATCAGTTTTAGTTGATTGATGCAGACCAGACGTACATCCTCACTCCACAAGGATCTTAGCTATGTCACACTAGATTTCAAGGTGTTGCCCATTCTGAAATCACTTAGCCTCGTAAGGTGTCACTGTACCAATTTTGGACCTGTTGGTGCTCAGTTGGGACCACCATGTCATATGATTAAAACTGTAAGGGACCAGATACATTTAGCTACTGCTGTGTGTGCAGGGTTACCAAGGAAACTGGTGCACTTTGCTCAGGGTCTTCAGGCTTGAAAGATACTTTTAAAACCTCTAGCATCAATTTTTAAGCCATTTAAAAAAACATTTAAATTGCGTGCAATAATCCTACACAGCTTCTGGGGGCTGCATCCCCGACCCATTAAAATTCTATATTGCTGAACTGTTGAAAGTTGCTGTAGCATATTTGAACAAGCTAATCATGCATTTATATGCACACATACGTGACTGTATATTAGGCACACTTGTGATGTAATTGATTGAGCACGTCGTATTCTATTGTTTTCGCATCAAATCTAATACAGTTGCTTACTAGCTATGTACTTATTTGCAACTTTAACTGATGACTGGCATTAGGTATGAGGCTATTATGCTCCAAAAATTGAGTATTATGTTTTGAGCAGTGCTCAAAAAATCACCCATTATGCTTTTGAGAATTGCCCATTGTTCCCAAAATTATGCCACCATAATTGGCTAATAATGCCAGTTTATTGCTGTATCAGACCATTTTCATTGATGTTTAAGTTTCAAATAGTCTTTTAATCCTTTAGCTGGTTGCTGTATTAGAGTATTTCATTTCAATGTGACTGCTTTATTAGAGTAAATAACATTCAGTGACTGTTTTATTAGAGTTTCTGATTGTTCTATTAGAGTATCTCAATCTTTTAAGCTGAATTGTACAATCTGCAGATTTTCCTACAGTTAAAGCTTTATAATCACCTCAAAATGCTAGCATAATTCCTGATTCCCACACACACCTATTATGCCCGAAATTATGCTGGCATAATTGCCGCATCCCTAACTGACATAGCTATAATATGTTGGTAATTTTGTGCCTGTTTTACTTGGTGTCCACTCATGTGTAATGGAACTAGCACTTGTGCAAACTGCAAAATAGATGCAGTACCAATCAGATTGCAATGAATTTCTTTTCATTGACAGTGGATTCTTAACAAGAAACCTTATCAGTTTTGAAAATGATTGGTGCTACATCTATTCTTGCACTTCGCACAAGTGCTATTATTGATACAACCAGATCATTGCTCTACTAGGGTCTGGCTACACCAGACTAGACTTCAAGGTGCGTGTAAACCAATCAGATTGCAGCATTTTCAAATTTGATAGGATTTCTTTATACACTTACCAGGAAACTTTGGTGACATAAAGCATTGGCCAATTTGGTTTAATTTGCAAACTTTTTCCCACCAAAGTATATTTCCTGCCATTGTTCCAATGTGACAAAATCATTTTTCGCCAATAGCTATTCGCCAAAGTTTTAAGCTGCCAAATTTTCCTACTACACGGTCATTCTTGGTTTCTAGTGAGGTCACGGTGTATTACTTGCTGATTAAGTATTTACTAATTCTGAAATCAGCTTTTTATTACTTACAGAAATACATAGTCACTGTATAAATGTCGTATTGAAACTACTGATACTTCTATGTTTTGTGTTTATTTTTCAGGTAACCTTTTGAAAAGACTGCTTCAGAGTGAGGAACTGCAAGAGGCTATTAAACAATGGCTAACAGCTCATTTGCCAAAGATAATACAAGAATTTGGTCGAAGATATAAGACCATAATTGTATCGCTTGGTAAACCAGCTGTAAAAATTTTCTTGAGAGAATTGATAAACTATCGCATTGAGAAAGTGACGACGTTACACAGTACTTGTCTGACTGTAACTGTGATAGCTGACCTAGCCCAAGAAGGATTGAAGCTTATTGGGTATGAAGATGCTGGAATGATTATTGGTGGTGCTGGGAATGTTGCTACTTTTACAGCTTTTGGATATATCGGTCATGGACCCAGAGGATTAGTTGTAGGAGCACTGGTAGGGTTTCTAGTTTGGGGAGCTGGAGAAATTACTGGTAGTATCATTGAACATGTGTTTTCTTAACTTGTACATTGTGTAAAATCTACCCTTTTTTTCTTACTGAGGCACAATTATTGTAGTGGACATTGATAAAAAATTTCACATTGTCAAGGTGTGTGCCGAATTCTATGCAGTAGGCATATCTGCAGGGGATACAGTGGTCACATTTTTTATACTCTCCCTATATTGCATGCTGTTGTAGACTATGAGAAAGTAATCTATTCTTTTAGCTGGTTAGTGGTCACTATAACGATTCTCATTCTACAGTAAATAGCCAACTATGGGACATTTGTAGTAGTTGACATTTAATATAATTAATTTTGGTGTATACAATGAAGCCTTATATGAGATATATTAATAGATAAACCGATATACTATACTCACATTTCATATATTATGTGAATGCAAATGCAGTTATTAAGCTGATAATGTATTTCAGCAGGAACAGCATTGTTAACGGCAAAGTTATAATTACACAATCATTATACAAAACAGGAAAAATTAATATTTTTGATTATCTTGATCTGTACCCACTGCATTTTATCTTATAGTATATCAATTCACGATGATGCATAAATTATATCCAACTTAGGGTATTTTCAATACATATCTAAGTGTTAGTGCAATACTATTATTGATGTCATTCACCATTTCTCTTTTGTAATTGTTTGCCCCATCTTCTGTATAACTTCTGACATTTCACAGTCTGATCTACAAGGCCGCTGTGGAATATAGGTTTATTGTCGGCTACAGTTGAATACATTCATATGAATTATCTGCATTACAGATACAGAAACTTTAAGAGTAGTGGAAGATCTGTCCTATTCTTCCACATGCTGCCTAGCTAGCTGTATCGATGTCAGTCAACCTAGTCCTAGTTGACACCTGTACTACTATCAATGGCACACCTACACCTAGGCTCATGGCAATGGCCATGGGCCTAGTAACAAATCAAAGGATTGAGCCAGATGAATTGAGCAAAACCTTCAGTTTTCAGAATATCAAGATCAGGTGTTCAGATTTCTACTGTATCTTAAACTCTGGATAAACATGTGTCACAGCATGAAATACCAGTAAGTTAGGAGAGTTCAATATCAGAGCAGCCATACATACATGCACCAGCCTATGATGAGTTAATCATAAAACTGTCAGGATTTTTTTTTTTTTTTTTTGCTGTGCTATATAAACAGAAAATTACATGAGAAGGATAATGATGGTTTAGTAAAGCCCTTGCATGAATATAGCCACACATAAGGTACTTCAATTTTTTTTACAACTGCAGTAATTATGCATGGTATCAGAACAACAAAACACAATGTAAGCCATTAACATGCAAGTGAGTGACAGTATAAGTGAGACAGTGGTAATGCATAGTTATTAGTCTAGCTGTTAAAGGATGACACATGCTGACATGGAAAAAAGTGGTACCAAGATAAATTTGGTATCATTGGATGCAGAATTTTCTGGAGAATAACATATCCAAAATCTTAATGGGGATTTTAAAAAATTTTAATGTACAGTAGCTACATAGTTGCCAAATAAAGCAAATAGCAACATGTATCAATCATCCAGAGTCTAAAGAAAAATAGCTTAGCAGTGGTTTTAAACACTCCATGGCCAGCTACTTAAAATGCCATGTTATAGCTACTAAACAAATTCATTTTCAGTAACTTAAAGTTTCACTGCAGCATTTAATATTCATAATTGCTGAATTGTCAATGTAAAAGCTATCAAAAGTGCCTCTGCTCGACATGACTTGTGCAATTTCTTCTGTGTCTCCTTTCTCAGTAGCAATGCCTTTGGCAATAATCTTTACAGCAATTCAACAATATTCTCCCCTACAGTCTCCACAAGCTGTTACAGACTTAAATCCACATTTGATTGACCATTGTTACGACATAACATTTATGGATTTTCATAAGTTTAGACTGCTAGGTTTCAATGAGTTCTTTGTGGCTGCATTCACAACGGGTGAGAATGTAGCACCTTAAAGCATGGCACAACTAAGTAAGTATTTGTGAGTTCATCCCAGAGTGTGACCTACAAGCAGTGGCGTAACTAAACCCGGGCCTACCAGGGCCCAGGCAGCAATCAAGTCACGCCCACGGAATTAGCAATAGGGTAGTAGAAAAAGATTATTTCACCGAATAATCGTTTGAGGCCTTGACAACAGCACACATTTTGGCTGCAAAACAGTTATATTACCTTTCGTTATGTAATCACTTCAAACTACCAGGTTATCGGTATAAGCGCCTCTATAAAAAAATCGTTTCGATAATTCCACTACTGTAAATAGTGTAGCTAATAGCTTTACTTGTGAATAATACTTCAACTTATGCACCTATCAATGTATTGCCCACCACCCCCCCCCCCTCGGGCGTAAGTGGGGCTTTACAGGGGGAATTGACACGAAACTGCTGCCCCACTATGGGGCATTTGACGATCGTTCAGTAAGCACCCAAATATTTTTTCTTGTAACTTGCTTCGCTATGTCAAATCCCGAGTAAATCCCGCGTTGCAACCAGTGGGGATTTGACACGATAGGTTTGCCCTACTATGGGGCATTTGACATTCGCCTGTGTCAAATCCCCACCATATCAAACAATTAAGCGACTTTAAAAAAAATTTTTTTCGTTTACAAGATACACGCGTCTACACTGCAAGCAGGTTTTCAAGGCTCTGTCATGGAGCGTCAGATAACTTTTAAACCTTTCCCCCGTTCTAGCAGGAATGGCCAAGATGACATCTACTTTCACGTAAAACGCAACAGCTTAATACGGCCTTTTTCATGGTACAAAGTAGGGGGTTTAACATTACACATAAAACCATTGGCAATGAAAATATTGGCTCACCCCAACAATCCAGGCGCGAACTTTTTAACTAATCCCCGTCATACAAGGCTAGATCACTCCTTGCTTGAATACTTCAGCTAGTTATACCGTTCGTGACGAACGTTATACATGATACAAATAATTTTATAAAAATCACCATCTCAATCCAATAGTCGCATACCCCGGCTGAGCACTAATTATTAGTGAAGCGCGCGCTATATTGCGTGGGCGAGTTGCAATGTAGAAGCATTCCTTTCGTGAATGTTTAATTCATCAACTTTTCAATGGTCAATAGCCATTGTACATGTAATCAAATAAATATTAATTTTTTTTAAAAATTGTCAATATAAAACTTTCAAGTTAGCTGTTTGCAGATCTCCAGAATGTAAACCTTAGCTGTTTGCAGATCTCCAGAATGTAAACCTGTGGAAAAAAACGGTCACATTTTAATTGGTGAATTTTAAAAAATCTTTATCACGCACGCGCACGCACACACACACACACACCCACACCCACCCACACACACCCAAACGCACACACACTACACTACACTACACTACACTACACTACACTACACTACACTACACTACACTACACTACACTACACTACACTACACTACACTACACTACACTACACTACACTACACTACACTACATATTCACATAAAAATAAAACACTACAAGGTATTGTAAGGGTTGTTTACATTAGTTAATTTTGTGGTCCACCACATATAGCAACAAGGGAAATGTGTATCTGTGATAAAGAATTTAATTTAGATTCTAATATCATTATTAGATGGTCAGACTACCTTTGTCAACTAGTGACTTTTGGTAAAAAGCGAGGGGTAGCCAATGCCTTGGGACTCTTGTACACTATGTGAGAAATCCAATCAGAAATACACAAATATTTTAGAAACCAAATCCTAAATCCAAAATCACGTAAAAATAATGGAGAAAGTGAGTTTAACAAAGTAGACAATGATCGATCACGAATACCTAAAACAAGATGTAGATCAACAACTGTACAGGTAGTTACTAGTTAGCAATCTCACTAAATGCTTTTAAAATACATAAAGATTGGGACTCTCGTACACACCATTTGGGTGCTTTGCGTGGGCGTTGGCAACCCCTCCGGTACACCATTTCGGTGTTTTGCATGGGCGTTGACTACCCCTCGAAAAAACAGAAACAAAAAGACTATACAGAAGATGAGCCCTGCACAGCTACGTGGGTTTCTTAGTACAAAGCATACACTCACCTTATTTGTACAGTGCCCAATCGTCATCATGGACGCTTCCACCTCCCACCGTGCACTAAAGTAATAGAAACATCATTAAAATAATAATATAAGCATTAATATTATTATAGCATAACACAGCAGCTCAATATTACAGCATGATAAACAAACCAAAGTATTTATACAGAAAACTACGTCCTAGACATTTAATCGTCATTGAGCAAGGCCATTTTAACGAAGGTGCAAATTGTGCGTGGGCGGGTGATTCATTACATTCTGTTCGCTGTTTATAACTATCACTGGCAAACTAATGTGTATACAATATCAAAGAACGTATATATTTAAACAGTTGCATGATACTTATAGACTGTTTTTTCACTGTCAGCCACTTCTTGTGCGTGGGCGACCCACCACCCCACCCCCTATATGATATACGTGCTATACAGGTGAGCATATAAAAGTTGCTAAAATTAACAGGTTTCTGTAGAATCAGTTTTTTAAAAATAATTCTAATTGAACAAACAGTACATTTTCATACTATAGCTAAATGACATTAAAATATATTGAATTGTTCTGATATGCTATAGCCCCATATATGCCCGAGGGGGGGTAGTGGGGCAATACATTGATAGGTGCATTATTACACTGTGCCCTGGTGTTGGTACAAATCTAGTTACGCCACTGCCTACAAGTGTACCAGTGTATACTGCTATAGTGCTATTCACAGAGGAACTACCAAGCATTTTACAAAAATTAATTCATTATATCGGACAAACAATATATCTAGACTGGGTATTAAAACCATAGGTACCTGCCAAGTATGATGCTATCACACTTTCTGAAAGTGCTTGATGCATCAAGTCGATTCAAGTGTAATGCTAACACAATGGGCAGAATTTACCGGCAGATTAATTGTCATGCCATACTATATATCCTGTAAAAACAAATAGCTATGTGCGAATAAGGGTCTCCATACACATCCAATTCTATGAACTTGGAAGACCATAACTTAATGTATTGGAAACATATGAACCTGAAAGTTTCTCCGCACATTAAGCTATACTGTATGTTGGTGCTCCCTACTGACCAAATTTCAAGTCAATAGCTTTTTGTATTAAAGTTATGAATTATCAAAGCTGGTATATTGGATGTCTGTGGAAGTATCCTTTTGCAAAGTTGGTCACATAATTATGGAAGAAGATTGACATACTTAATAGAACATTCAAGTAGTTCTCTGAAATGATTACGTTAATACAGAAATGAATCATGACTTTACTTTTAAACAGTTACTCTACAAACTACAGGTTATATTCAAGTTTACAAGTAAGCCATAGCAAAATCATTCAACACCAATTATTGTATCTCGTTCTACAGCAATATCACCAGAATCTGTGAAATCAAACTAAGACATAATAATAATTATTGCAATTAAAAATATCACTTATTTCACCAGTATCACTGCAGCCACCTATGGAACTCTGTTTCCAACTCTATGTATTAAATATCATATCAAAACACTTGATAACAATTTTCATCCTGACGACCTATGTAAATTTCATTATGCCAGCACCAATTTCCAATCAGCCATAATCTAAGTATTTATACACTAATGCAATTGTATAACTGTAGGTAATTGTATTTTCTCTGGCTGTGATTAGCTAACAGTTTCCCTTGCAGACCATTAATAATTAGCTAATGGCACTAATGGATTGTGGATAATAGCCATATTTGCAACAGCACAATCATGTAGACTCTATATATATATATATATATATATATATTACATTTCCTTGTTGAAGTATATACAGCCCAATTGGCGGATCCAAGATGGGGCATTTGGGGCAAAAGCCCCCCCCCCCCCTCACCTTGTGGAGCCATACTTCTGATTAAAGCGCTTTATGCCAGGCCAAGATCAGCTTATGAAACTCAAGAAATATACACATTTTACTAGTATGAATTCACCTGAAACTAAAGTGAACCAAAGTCAAAGTAACTATGAAATTGTCACCAAGCACCTTTGTGCATACTAAGCGCCTCTAAAATAATTATCGTGTTTTTAATTTTATTTATTTATTATTAGCACTTTACAGTGACCAGCACTGAAGTGTTGCTGTTGTTTAAGACATTCAGAGCCTTTTAGACAGCTTTAAAGACTTAACAGCCATTTGCAAAGACCAAAATGGTAAAAATCAATGGTGAGATACTACTACGAGGTGTATTATTTGCTGCTCCAAAAATGCAGCAATTATCTCTCCCTAACTACCTGCAACTTGCCTGATTGTGCCCCCCCCCCCCTCCCCCCCTTGCCAGCTCCTAGATCCGCCCCTGCAGCCATATACAATATGCAGAAAAAAACTTATAGTAGCTATAGGCACAAATGAGCAAATAATATACAAATATTCTTATTTCTTTGGACTAGAGGCCAGGCTGTAGTCTGTAGAAGTCCATGGTGTGGAGTGTGTGATCATTGATTCAAACTAAATGAGCAGATTCCACATACATAAATACATATATGTCACTCATGAATGCTAATGAAAGAGAAGCAGCACAAGAAAGGGTCATCTCCAATCGAGGCTATTTTAAACCTTGACTTATTAGCAGCATTTGATATAACATGAACCATGGCAGTGCTAAGTTTCATAAGAGATCTCTTTTTTGCCAAATTTTAATAGAAGGCTTATTTAACACCATCTTATAAAAGTATCCCAACCTTTAAAGAAGCCTTAGAAGTTAAGTTCAAGAAGCATTGATATAACTATGCCATTAGTGTGTTCATCCTATATTAATTTTGTATCTGATCTACAGAAAATCTGTATGCTTTTGCGGGGATAAAAACTGCATATAGCCTTGCACCTATTTATAAGGGTATATATATATATTAACATCCATTCTGCATGGTTGCTTTTGTTGTTTAATCAACTTTATTAGCTATTAAGTAATGAAATCATACACAGCAAAATGAGAGAAAACATAAATAGTTAATTTTTCAATCTATTCAAATTAACATGTTCCTTCGGAAGCCTTATATCATTACCTTTATGCCAGATCAGAAATGCTGGTGCCTATATATGTATACACTGCTTGGAATGCTTTGACTTGCACTTACTTAGAGCTGCATGTTGGTAGTATGCATGTGTGCTTAATACCAGAGGCTAAACTAGCTTTCCACAGCATATATATATAAACTGCTTATAGATCAAAGCTGTAAAGTACAAAGTAGTTCAAGTCACTTGGCGGTTCCAGGATTTTTGGTGACTGGTTTCTGATCAGCAGCATACCTAGACTTTTGGTAAAGACCAAAAAAAATAAACACACGAGAGGTAACTGTCTGTTGAAAATACCTGCCCTCCACTAACTATTACTGATAAAATACATAAAAATCCTACATAGTTTGTTTCTCTGAATACTGTGATTGCTTTTATCAGAGCGATTGACTGCTCTATTAGAGTATCTCAATCTGAAGGTATTGTACCTTTGCAAATCAATGCAAAATATACTTTAACTAATGAACATACTTGACTGGTTTCTGGAAACCTCAGAAACCTCCTGGAGCCACCTCTGAAGTACATAGAGACAATACACCGGTGTTCAGTAACTTGCACTGCCTGCACCTTTGTTTGCAATCATTATGTGTTACGGCAAACAAGGGTGCATACTGTATGTAAAAACTTCTCATGCATATTTTCCCAGTACACAAACTATTATTTGCTAAAAAAATGTGTACAAAAGTCAACATGTCAGCATGTTAAGCTGTTCTATAGAATTATAACTGAGCATGTCAAATCTTTTAAGAGTCAAATTAGTTAACAGGTGCAATTTCAGACCTCTCCTAGACAGAGCATGCTCTAGATGCTCAGTGTTCTTTGAATGTGTATAGCTACTAAATCTGCCCTTGAAATAAGGACATTATATTGCAGGGGTGTGCAAGATACATCAGTCAGTTTAGTATAAACTGGTTAGTATACTGGTAAACTGATAAATTCACAGAATTCATGAATCTCCGAAGTTTATATACATGTAGCATGTCTATAGACTGTAATTTCTCTACATCATTACATATAATTAATTTAATGTTTAGTCATATTTCCACAACCTATACTAATGTGTTTTAGATAATATTAAGCATACATGCTGAAATGCAACTCTAAGTAATTCAAGCAAGCAGTGGTAGGCACCAAACTGTAGTTTTCATATAGGCAACAATAAGGCTTCCAAAAGAACATGTTACCTTGGATATTGAATAATGTTATTAATAATAATAATAATGTGGTTAAATACCAATCTTGAAGCCATATAGACTAATTTTAAATAGAGATATAATTTTATCAACTTCCAAATAACCATATTTGACAGGTTTCTCACATTACCTATTTCCTTATAAGTAAAATTAATTTTATGTTACAAATATAATTACATTACCACCCTTGGAACAGCAACATGTAATATAACTGCAATATCTACAAGTCTGATCATTTTGGGCATAAGAGAAGTTACATGGAATGTTACTCTGTACGTACTGTAGGAGGACAGTAATTTTATATCAAATCTCAGAAATCTATATGGATAATAAAGTGTATATAATTACTTGTCTTGTTACAGCAGCATCAGCAGGTTAGCAGAAATTACACACGTTTTCTTTTAAATTTGTTTCTGGAGTTTTAAGATTTATTAAATTTTATTTCTTTTGATTTAAATTGTATGGAGAATTTTTGAAAGTTCCAGAGGCTGCATGCTAATAAACTTCCCACATATGAATGTAGCTCTCACTATCACTAATGGTACATGGTCCACAAGACACAACAGTGTGTACTAATCAAGTGGCAAATTGTACATGTGGATTTACTGGAGCTGATCCCTAACTTTGTGGTACCAAATTGGAGAATAATCAAGAGAAGAAATGTCAGTAATGAGATTATCAGTGGGATAGATATAATCAATAACACTAATGATAGACTGGAGTGGATAGCTGATCCACTTAATGGAAACAATAGTGTGTTAAGAGTTGGTCCAGTGGATGGGACTGATGACCAGTCATCATATCAGTGTAGTTTTGCATTATTGAATGAAATTATTAAGAGCTCTATAGGAACTCTGACAGTTATAGGTAAGTTAGATTCTGTCATTGACCAGTAGTGTTAATACACAAAGTATACACAACATTGATTATGTACATATCTCAAGTATGAGTATATGGAGTACATGTATAGATGTTTTCATTAGCATGATTTTGTCTCAAGAAAACAGCAATAACAATTTATATGTACGCAAGAAATTAAAAATATTATTGGAATGTCTAATGAGGTTATTGCATAGCTATCTACCAAGTATAATGAGATGTAGTGCATATACACATATTTTAAGAGAGCTAAAGGTACTGTACATATAAATGTACGTAAGTACGATTAGTACGTAGCTATATTATACCATTTTGGACTCTGCAGTTGATGAGACCAGCATTGGGAGATAACTTAAGGTCATTCACCAAAAGACTAGTAATGGCATTGCAAGCTAAGGATTAAAAAATGAGTTTGCATACTCAGGATCATCTACATGTATTGTATATGTACAGTAGTTGCTTAATTTCTGTCTATGCAAATATATGGCCAGCATGCTGAGTCTGTGCAAGTTGTATATGTGCACCTGTACTGTACAATACTAACTCAAAACCTAGCAGTATGAATAATAAAATAATATTACTATTAGTAGACAGACAACTTTTCAATATAACTGTAAGCTAAATACTGCCCCAGGGCTTAGTACACTGTCTGGTCCCTCCGTTATTTCTTTGTTTTATTAATGATTTTCTGTGAGATATCATTCTACTGATGTTGCATTACTTCATACTACTATCCACACAAAGCAGGATTATTACCAATTACAAAAAAACTTTGGAAAATGGGCTGATGAATGGAAAATGGTATTCAACCCTCAAAAGTGCGAGCTTCTCAGAATAACTAGCAAGAAACATCCTATTGTAAATCAGTAACAAAGGGAGTCACCCATGCTAAATACTTAGGTGTCACAAAAAGTAATGATCTCTCCTTTAACACACATTACCAGCAAGGTTAACAGATCCAAACTTTTCTTCAATACAATGCACACTTGCAATTTAAAGCAATCATTATAAAGTGATGGTGAAACCAATATTGTAAATATTAATTAAATTGTTGGCTCTGCACATACCACAAAAATTATAATTGAAAGATAGCAGCAAGGTTCGACTACACTTCTTATGCTGGTGTCAGCTACTTTTTACAGATGTATGCACAGTAATAATGAAGACAACCAATATAGTTTTTATCACAATTTTGCGAACCATACTGTAATCAGTTACTGGTAAATAGAGTGCTTATAGAATTTACCTACTAGCCTATATTATTAGTGATGTGTGACATTATCACATCACCAGTTGAAGATGATAATGATATAGTATAATTCACACTACCAACTGATGTACTGATCCATGATATAGTGATGAAGGTGGTACCAGTATCGTCCACTGTGATGTTTATGAGTGATGGTGGATCTGTAACATGTGTACCACATGAGCATACCTACAGAATAATGTATTTGTGTATGTGTGTAGGTCAGTATCTATCAATCAGATATGACTGCTGCATTGCAAAGTTGTATGCTGGCCTCTCAGTACACTATTAATGGACTAACCAGTAATACATCATATAGGATTAGTGTTGTTCCTAGTGTGGGAATGTGTCAGGGAGAAGGAAAAGAAGTGATGGTGAATACAGCCAGAGTGTCACCTAGCATACCATTAGGTAAGCTATAATTATTAGCAATTTAAGTTGGATTAGAGATCATAGAAATAAAAAGTAAAGAAACAAGGGAGGTCGCCTATACCTGCAGATATACTAGTAGACATTTAACCCCTAATTCAGTCTATCTATAGCTAATTCCGGCCATGACCGGCTGAAGTGACAATTCATCAGTGAAAAAATCAAGCTAGTAGCCTTGAGTTATGCTTGTCTGAAAACATTAGTAAATCAGACAGTCAGTCAGTCAGCAGAAAGTTACATGAATAAACAAAATCATTAAAATTCAATAACAGAAACATTTTTGGCCATTCTGGAGACACTTTTGGGCTTGATTCAATACTGACAAGGCACCATGAAGCTATTGTAAGACTGATTTCTGGTCAATAGTTTTTGTGAAAAGATGCAAACCTCCATGCATGATCCATAATAATTATACAGTACTACTGTAGTGTATGATTCACATACACTTGTAAGATTTTTAATAATAGATAATTATTTTGTTAGCTTTCTATGCTTTCTGATCCAACAAATATTATTTTTTATGTTTATAAGTATGTATCATACTATACAATAGTCACTACTATTTGTAGCCATGTATAGATAGCTAAGATAATTTCAGTTTGCCATCCTGAAAATACAACCAACCCACTCACACAGTTTTTTTATATGACATTAGCTTTTACAGTATCTCGTTCACAAAACAGACAACTTTTTTGCATAATTTCATGGTAAACATGTATGTAGTTCAATTTGTAATTACAAAAATATTTGTTACAAATGTTCTGTCTGTACAGTTCAACCTTCCAGAAGCAAGTCAATTGTTTTACAAGCTACCACTCCAATTAAAGGTTTGTTGATAATTCTATTTTACAAATTGCGTATAGCTGCTGTCTAAACATTTACTCCAACAAGCTAAATACTACTCAGTAGCATTAACTGTATAAATAATTAATGTCATGGCGGTTATGCTATATGTAACGGTTTGTGCATGTGTAGTGTGTGTGTTTGCTTGTTTGTTTGTGTGTGTGTGCATGCGTGCGTGTGTGCGTGCATGCGTGTGTGTGTGAATGTGTGTGCTCGTGTGTGTGCATGTGTGTGCTCGTGTGTGTGTGCACGTGTGTGTGAACCATAGCTATGTACTTCTATTCTATTCGTAATGAACATACCATACATACATACAATAAATACACTCATAAAAGGTTTACTAATCATGTCACTATTCTCATCATAATCACTAATAGATGATGACAGTGAATCAGATGATGATGGGAACACAACTTTGATCATTGTATTCACTATTATCATTGTCCTCCTCATAATATCATTAGTAATAACTGTTGCTATTATTGTTTGGCTGTGTGTTGAACGTTATCACAAACAGGAGTGCAGCACTTCTGGTAAGATGTATAGTGACTGAATTTTGGAAAATCACCCATATGGGCAAGCGTGAAATAATTAGAATTTTCATGTTTAGTGGGTTACTATTATGAGCAGAGCAGTTATAAAAATTTTCTAGTAATTTAAGGTACAGTATGTAGAATGGCTTATAATCATTAACAAGTAGATCTGTACTATTATAAAGCTTGTTATTTGTTCCTCAAATATTTTAGGTGTCAAATGCGCCCTTATGGTTGATTTTCCAAAATTCAGTCACAATTATCCATGACCTTTGTGTTAGCTATAGAGGTTAAAACTTCTGTGAACCAGCAGCAGTTAAACACAGACACAATCAAGATGCAGTCATCTCCAGCTTATGTTCCATTAGGTCAAGACAATGATCCAACTTCTTCCATAATACCACAATATGATACTATACAAGTTCCTTCTGATCATCAAGATGTACCAATGATGGTTAATCCAGCTTATCTGACTCATAAGAACAATTGAAGTGTTACCTCAATGAAACATATGTATGTGTACCCATCTTTCACAAAATGCAATGTATCATCTTTTCATACAGTAATACTGTATACATATTTACACCTTGTGTACTTGTGAGACTGACATGTGCTAGTTATTATATTATGATTGCTATAAAAAATATATCATCAGTGATTGTGATAATTAAGTCAGCACATTTTCTTTCTGTAATATGCAGTATGCAGTGCAACTAACTTTACAATGTATGAAATTCCATTACCATTTACAGGGGTACATGCTCATTGGAGTTTAGCTGTAGCTACTAGTCTTGCACAGATGTAGTTTATCACTGTAGAGTGGCTTTTACTCTTCGTATCATTCAATACATACTTTTGTGAAATTGATGCTGGAGATAAATATACTCTAATAGAACAGAACAAGGGAGGTCTCCTACGTACATCTGCTGATATACTAGTGAACATGTATACATTAATCTTTACTTCAGCATATATGAATGTAATTATGTATTGAATACTGGCATATCTTCAGGTGTCCTTGTTTCAATAACTTAATTTCTATGATCCATAATAGAGCTTAATTTTTCTATACTTGTAATAGTAGTAATTGCCAACCTATGTACCAGTTGTATAGTTTTGCTAGTTATATTTCAAGAATCACCTTTCTAGTCTATTACACAGTAACCAATTAATCCATGCATTTCACCAGGTTTAGTGTTCAATGAAATACGTGAAATAAAATAACAAAATGCAAGTACAGGACTGTATAGCTGATAATCAAAAATTATTGGCATTTCTCTTGTGAGACTAATTAAAAAGACGCGACTCTGAGCAAATCCCACACTGAGTATCCAAAGCATGCTCTATCTAGGAGGGGTCTGGGGCATGCCCCAAAGGATACGTCTGAAAAGTTAAGATAGCATCTGGGTATGGGGTCACCCTGTTAACTCTAAAAATACTGCCGAGCACCTACAGAAGTTCTTCACTAGAATTAATGGCAAAAGAAAGCATATTTCAACCCTAACATTGTTTGTAAATGAAACTGAAGAATTTCACTATAACTATTATATAAAATATATTAAGCCTTAACAGTTATTTCTTGAATTGTATGGCCAAAAATAAATGTCTGAAGAATTTTACTGGTTCAGTACATGAAAAGTGTAAGACTGTTAACTTGCAGGAATCAGCAGGATGTCTGGAATAATGGTGAGATAGAAGTACACAGGCCAAGAAGAAGTTTTAGCCTACACACTAGTCTTTTTCCTCATATATTTTAAATGATTAATCATTTTTGAATGCTCCAATTTATTACAGTATTTGACTGTTCTATTAGAGTATTTTGATTGTTAGCTGGCAACTTTAGTTTAATCCTTACAACTAAATAAAATTTTGACCATCCTTCATTGTTACTTAGTAAGAGATTAGCCCTCTCCTTGCTCTTTCTGTCATTTCAATGTCTACGCTTGAAATGCAATTAGCTACACGTGTAACTGACTACATAGCTAGCACACACTGTTATTCACCCAAGCATCCTGCCACCCTCTAAACCCATCCTTGAAATATAAACATAACAGCTAGTGACATGAACCACCATGTTGGCATGCAAAATATAATTATACAAACTGGTATATCCATGGAATTCCAATGAATCTCCATACAAAGCTTACAATATTATAATAGTGTGTCTAAAGACTAATATTGCCGGCCAATTTCTTTCTAAAAAGAAATTTGAAATTTAATATGTCCACAGCCTACTGAATAGAGTGGTAAGCCATATATTAATGGTTTAATGCCAATCTTGAAGCCATATAAACTAATTTAATAAGATATAATTTATCATCTTCCCAAATGCCATAAACAACCATATTTGACAGGTTTCACACATTAACTATTCCTTATAAAGTAACTATTTATATTGGCATAAATTACATAACTACTCTTGGTATAACTGCAATACCTACAAGTCGGATCATTTTGGGTGTAAGGAAGTTACATGGAATGTTACTCTGTATTGTAGGATTATATATGAGATATCAGAAATCCATGGATAATAAAGTATATATAATCATTTTTCTTGTTACAGCAGCATCAGCAGGTTAGAGTTCCACCAGTTAGCTAATAGTACAAGCATCATAAACATGTGTGCATGAATTACGTTCATATGTTAATCAGTAATACCAGTATAGTTACTACATATGTAGTCTAATACTGTTTTCTATCTGTGTGCAGTCACCTCATGTAGGTAGCTACTAGCTATATTGTACGTGTTTTTTCCTATGAATTTAATTTGGAGTTTTAAGATTTACTTTTTGATTTAAATGGCATGGAGAATTTGAACATTTCCAGAGTTTGTACAGTATGAATATACTTAACACATAATATGTGACTGAATTTTAGAAAATCACTCATATGGGCGCATTTGACACCTAAAATATTTAATGATCAAATCACAAACTTTATAGTGCAAATCTACTTGTTGATGGTTCTAAGCCATTCTCAATTATGGGGTGCCGTTTGTACCAAAATTGTACAAAAATGCCTTATTTATAAACTATAACCATACTTTATAAATCAATGCACTACTTTATAAATCATGAATATATACTTTATAAATCATATGCATGATTTATGCATGATTTATAAACCATATACCTGATTTATAAATCATTGACATACTTTATAAACTATAACATTGATTTATATAAATTATACATGTGATTTGTAAACTATAACACTTATTTGTAAAGTATAAACACTGATTTATAAATTATAATATTAATTTATATATCAATATACTACTTATAAATCATGTGTATAGTTTATAAATCATGTGTATAGTTTATAAATCATACACATGATTTATAAATCAATAACATACTTTATGAACCATACATGCATAATTTGTAAATCATCATTATGATTTATAAATTGCACATGTCAGATTAATAAATCATAAGTATATTTTACAAACCATCATCACGAGTGACTTAGTTTGGTTATTGTTGTATTTATAAATCATTGTCGTGCTTTATAAAGTTAACACATACTTTACAAATCACATGTACAATTTACTTTTGTAAACTAATACATGATATATAAATCAATAGGTGTAATTTAGTAGCCATATGTTGTTGTTTAGTATCGATAGTTAGAATTCATATCAATATTGCTTAGATGTGCATCAAATGGAAAGCATTTGTGGCATGTGATCCAGCACAGGATTCAGCACACTTAGTACAAGCTTTGGCAGCTGTTGTAAGCACTTGCACTAATGAGAGCAACCTGGCAAAGTGGAGTATATCACCATTACCAATGCCCCTGCCAGTGGTCCACCAACTATGCCACTGTTGTCACTGACTGGCTTGAGCCCAAATCCTACACCGTGTAAGAGTAGCCAGCAAGAGTGGCATAATTAGTGGAATTACTGGCAGGGGAGTTACCCATGACGATGGCAGGGGCATTGGTAATGGTGACACTCCACTTTGCCAGGTTGCTCTCATTAGTGCAAGTGTTCACAACAGCTGCCAAAGCTTGTACTAAGTTTGCTGAATCCTGTGCTGGATCACATGCCACAAATGCTTTCCATTTGATGCACATCTAAGCAATATTGATATGAATTCTAACTATCGATACTAAACAACAACATACACCTGTATGGCTACTAAATTACACTATTGATTTATATATCATAGTATTAGTTTACAAAAGTAAATTGTACATGTGATTTGTAAAGTATGTGTTAAATTTATAAAGCACAACAATGATTTATAAAATACAATAATAACCAAACTAAGTCACTCGTGATGATGGTTTGTAAAATATACTTATGATTTATTAATCTGACATGTGCAATTTATAAATCATAATGATGATTTATAAATTATGCATGTATGGTTCATAAAGTATGTTATTGATTTATAAATCATGTGTATGATTTATAAACTATACACATGATTTATATACTATACACATGATTTATAAAGTAGTACATTGATATATAAATTAATATTATAATTTATAAATCAGTGTTTATACTTTACAAATAAGTGTTATAGTTTACAAATCACATGTATAATTTATATAAATCAATGTTATAGTTTATAAAGTATGTCAATGATTTATAAATCAGGTATATGGTTTATAAATCAGGTATATGGTTTATAAATCATGCATATGATTTATAAAGTATATGTTCATGATTTATAAAGTAGTGCATTGATTTATAAAGTATGGTTATAGTTTATAAATAAGGCATTTTTGCACAATTTTGGTACAAACAGCACCCCATACTCAATACCTTAAATTACAAGAAAATTCTTGAAATATTTTTAAAACTGTGCTCTGCTCTTTTTAGCAACCCACATAAACACAAAAATTCTAATTATTTCACGCACACCCATATGGGTGATTTTCCAAAATTCAGTCACATATGTATTGTACATACAGTATGTATCTGTAGCTCTCACTATCACTAATGGTCCACAAGACACAACAGTGTGTATCAATCAAGTGGCAAATTGTACATGTGGATTTACTGGAGCTGATCCTAACTTTGTGGTACCAAATTGGAGGATCATTAAGAGAAGAGATGGTGAAGTTGTCAGTGATGAGACTATCAGTGGAAGTGAAATCATCGCTTACACTAATGATGGAATGGAGTGGATACCTGACCTACTTAATGGAAACAATAGTGTGTTAAGAGTTGGTCCAGTTAATGGGACTTATAACCAGTCATCATATCAGTGTAGTTTTGCATCGCTGAATAGAATTATTGAGAGCTCTATAGGAACTCTGACAGTATTAGGTAAGTTAGATTCTGGCATTGACCAAGGTGTTAACACACAAAGTAAAGAGTGTTCATTAATTATATTAGCTATGCACATACCTCAAGTATGAGTATGGAGTATTGCTGTAGCTTTGCAGTAACAATTTATGTATACACAAGATATTAAATTTCCTTGTCTAAAAAGGTATGTTTAAAATAATTTTTCACCTTGTTGACATCTCACTACTTCTTACCTGATACCTTTACCCATGATACATGATACTATAGAGGATGTAATATGAGATTTATGTAACCATGACAACAATTTATTCCCTTCTTTCCCATTAGCATCAAAACTTGGAATTCTCTATCCCAGCATGTGATCGACTCTAAGGGTATTGATAAATTTAAGCTGGTCTTGTAAGAATTTTTTATTGTAGTTTTGTGTTGTTTCAGTTGTGATCTGTACATCATAGCTACTCTTTTCAGAAGTCTGCACAGTAGTATGTTAATGATTTTGAACACAATTTTGCAAACCTTAATCATGTGCATTAGTTACTGGTGTTTACAGAATTACCTGCTAGGCTAGCATATCAGTTTGCACGCTACGGTCATATCTGAATTGGCCCACACACTACTAGCTTGTATGTTATACATACATGTTACAGATCCACCATCACTCATCAACATCACAGTGGAGGATACTGGAACCACCTTCATCACTATATCATGGATCAGTACATCAGTTGGTAGTGTGAATTATACTATATCATTATCATCTTCAACTGGTGATGTGATAATGTCACACATTACTATTGGTACTCAGTACACTATTAATGGACTAACCAGTAATACATCATATAGGATCAGTGTTGTACCTAGTGTGGGAATGTGTCAGGGAGAAGGAAAAGAAGTGATGGTGGATACAACAGGCATATCAACTAACATACCAAGAGGTAAGCTATCCACTAATGGTCAGTAATGGATAATTATTGATTAATTAAATGCTGTCATGTTCAGTATACTGTAAGGTATACTGTACGTGCATAGCTAACACACTATACAATAGTCACTAAATTTGCCATGTACATAGCTAACTACTTCAGTAGTTAGGCATCTGTAATGTATAGTGCACTAAGACATGAACTTCCAAAAATTCAGCCAACTCGTCCACAATTTTTTCCAATCATACTAGTTAGTTACTTGTACATTAGTAGCTTTTACAGTGTCTCACTCACAATAGACAACCTTTATGTATAATTGCATGGTAAACATGTAATTCAATTTGTAATTACAAAATTGACTGTTACAAATGTTCTATCTGTATAGTTCAACCTTCCAGAAGCATGACAACTGTTTTACAAGCTACTACTTCAAATTCAATTAAAGGTTTGATAATTCTTACAAAATTGTGTTATAGCTGCTGTCTAACTTTTAACCTGTATTTACTCTGTGTGTGTGTGTATGTGTGTGTGTGTGTGTGTGTGTGTGTGTGTGTGTGTGTGTGTGTGTGTGTGTGTGTGTGTGTGTGTGTGTGTGTGTGTGTGTGTGTGTGCGTGCGTGTGTGTGCATGTGTGCGTGCGTGTGTGTGCATGTGTGCATGCATGTGTGTGTGTGTGTGTGTGTGTGTGTGTGTGTGTGTGTGTGTGTGTGTGTGTGTGTGTGTGTGTGTGTGTGTGTGTGTGTGTGTGTGTGTGTGTGTGTGTGTGTGTGTGTGAGGCAGCTTAGCCAAGTGGCTAGAGCATCGGCCTGATAATCGATGCCCAATTATGCCAGTTTGGTGTTGTTGTTGCAATTCCTTGAGCAAGAAATTTTACTCACATTGTTCCACTCTACCCAGCTGTATATCAGGGACCTGGTGGCCTGGTGTCATCTGAGGAAGTAGCCCATCCAGCTGTAACATCAATAGGTGCCTGGTATTTACTGGAGAAGCAAATGCTCAACTGTTCTTGTCTCTCTTAGCGATGTTGGGGTTGTTGTGGAACTTCAGTTTCCACAACCTCTCTCAGTGATACCTGGACAGTCCTCCTGCAGGTTAATAGCCCTGCCCCAGGAGGATGTGCCTGCACAAGGCTCAAGTGCTTGAGTGATACACAGGCATCCCAGTCCTGGTTCGTTGGGTGACAATAGCTGCGTTTGCATGACTGCCATAGGCCTTTGTATAGGCTTTGTGTGTGTGAACCACTTAGTAGCCTACATACTTTATGATGGACATACCATACATACAATACAATACAATAAATACACACATAAAAGATTTACTGACCATGTCATTATGCTCATCATAATTACTAATAGATGATGACAGTGAATCAGATGATGATGGAAACACAACTTTGATCATTATATTCACTATTATCATTGTCCTCCTCATAATATTATTAGTAATAGCTGTTGTCATTATTATTTGGTTGTGTGTGGAGCGTTATCACAAACTGAAGCACAGAATTTCATCTGGTAAGATGCATAAATGGAAGTAAACAATTAGCCATGACTTTTCTGATTACTAGAAGTTAAAACTCCTGTGAACCAGCAGCAGTTAAACACAGACACAATCAAGATGCAGTCATCTCCAGCTTATGTTCCAGTAGGTCAAGACATTGATCTAACTTCTTCCATAGTACCACAATATGATACTGTACAAGTCCCTTCTGATCATCAAGATGTACCAATGATGGCTAATCCAGCTTATCTGACCCATAAGAACATCTGAAGTGTTACCTTCACACCTTACAAAACTTAATGTGTTACCTTATCATATAGTAACACATGTTGCATATATGCATTCAAATCATTTACAGCTTGTGTACTTATGAGACTGACATGTACTAGTTATTATAGATGGTGTTCTAATCATTACAATAAAAAGCATATCATCAATGATTGTCATGGTGATAAGTCAGTATCACCATATTAGTCAACCAACTTTACCATTGAAATTCCATGGCCAACTACAGGCTCATTGGGGTTTAGCTGTAGCTACTAGTCTTGTACAGATATAATATTACATAGAGTGGCATTTACTATTCAGCACATGCTTTTTGTGAGATTGATACTGGAGATAAATATATTCTAATGGAACAGTCAAGTTAGATTCAACTTGTTAAGGTGAAAGTATTCTATGAATGTGTACATACTTTTAGAAATGCATCATACTAACTACATCAATATGACAATATACATACTTGGATTGCATTATACCTTTAGATGTTAAAATGAATGTGTTTTGTTCATTAGAGAGTACAGTGATACGTATACAAACTTCAAGAAGGCATAATAAACTGGTGGGATACAATACAATTATAGTAGAAGTATTGATAGTATACTGATATTAAGGGTGTTGGAGTCTAGGACCACATAATATATTTCTATAATTGTAACATGGGCATGAGTGATTTAGCTGATATGTACGCCCAAAGGCATACATATCAGTTAGCCCATAAGTGTTACATTCACATAATTATATATATTCAGCTATTACCATAGCATGATTCCTCTAAGGTTTTGAATGTTTCAGTAACCGACTTTTGGTAGTCTATTTTATAATGTTTGTAACAAAACAAGACAGCCAAATTTTATTATATATCAAAAAAACTTTGTGAAAAGTCACCATAGCCTGCTACAAATACTGTATTGGACTGATTTGGTGATTGTATAGGACACATATAATGAATACAGTGAAACCTGTCTTAGCAGTCACTAGTGTAGGAAGGCCACCTCTCTAAAAGTCCAATATAATTTTCTTTGTAAGGTCTTGTAATAAATATGCAATCAGTTGTAATGCTATCATTTTTGTCTACACACATGACAATAGATTAGTTCCAATGTAGGTTGTATGACTTCAACATTTTTTAGCAGAAAAGGATAAGCACACAATACATAAGCCATTACAAATGGCATTAAACTATCACAGGGCTGATTCAGGGCCAGGATTTGGCAGTGGGGTTCACAGAACTTCACACCAAGCTGTTAGGAAGGGATCTTAAGAGGTACAGGTACCCCAACAAATTTTATACCCAATACAGTAGTCTAAGAGTATTCTTTATAGATAAATTGTGCTCTTCATTAAACATGTCATCAGATCCAGTGGTGATCTTCATAAGTGGCCAAATTAATGTAAACTCTAACATGTCATGTATGTGTTTTGGCATACAAGGGACAAGTGCTACTCAGTATGAAAAATTACAATCATAACACATGGGACATGGAAATACTCACTAGAAATTCTCTACACTTGTAGGAGTAAATTTAAGGTTGAATAACATGACTGTTCTATTAGGGTATTTGTGATTGCAATGTGGTGATAAGACAATGCATGGTGATTGCTTTATTAGAAGTTTTTTACAGAGCATTGTGATGTATAAAATTTTGAGGAATCACAGAAAAGTGAAACACCAGTATTCTATAATATATGGAGGGCAATGATAGGATTAAATTTGTAACCTGATCTTCCTTTTTTCATCTTCACCTATTAATTCAACTTCTTTGGGCATTGCACAAAATTAAAGTTAATACATACGTTGAGAATAGACTAAGTGCAGGTAGATTTATGTTTCAGTACAACAGCAGTGCAGAAGCATAACCCAAAAGCAGCACTAAGTTAACAAGATGCAGGGGTGTGGAGTGAAGCCCCCAAATGCTAAGAGACCATGAATTATTTTGATAAAACTCGCTACTTTTATGTGAGACCTCGTACATTAACATGATAGTAAATCAATTATATTAGCATAACCACTGGGAAACAACTACCTTTGTAAACTGGTAGATTGGTAGGGCTACAGGCATGAATCCACTCACAAAAATAGAATGACTTACCATATGTATAAGCAATCAAAACATTATTTTGGTTTCTATATATATGTGTATTGAGGAACATCTTGTGTGTATTGCCTACATTATAATACATTATAATGTCTGGTCTTTCTCCAATCAAAATGAACAACCCTACAACTCAACACTCTTAAATTCTTTTTGAAGGACTAAGTAACTCCAACAGACCAGTCTGAATACTCTAATAGAGCAGTCACATAAATAATAGGATTTATTAATATATGATATAAAAGAGCTCAAGTCTTTTAGAGACAAATGAAAATTTTGTTACTGTAAAAACCATTGTGCTGTACAGCTACTATTACTCACTCACTCACTCACTTTTGTGCTGCCATATTGGTGTGTTAGGTTAATTGCTGAGATGGCATACTTCCCACCAAATAGTTGCAAAGTTGTAACCAATACATTTACACTGTGTGGTCTGCTGAAACTGAATGTGAACTGTACTTGAGTGCTAAAGGAATACCAGAATATTTTTGTGTTAAATTACTACCTTGTCCAGTAGGATTCACATTACATAATCATTTACAGAGATGTCATTGTGATGCAGTGTTGGATTGTGATTTTATTTCTGTCACTATTTGTAAAATACTATATTACAGTTGGATATCAGCTGATACTGTCAATGGCTCACACATGTACCATGTCTCATCTCAATGTCCTTTTGACTACTGTATACCCTATTCATCATACCTCAACCTGTCAACTCCTGAGTGCATCAAATAAAAATAATATGCCAGCATAATAGGCTGGAGTGCTATTCCAGCATAATGCTAGCATATTAGGTGGATATTTCAAACTATGGAGTTTAATTCCATAAAAAATAGATTGATACTCCCTAATAAAGCAGGCAGTGGAAACTGCAACTCAAATACATTGTACATAGCTCCTTAGATCAATACTCTCTAATAGAACAGTCACTTTGTAATGAAATACTCTAATAGAGCATTCACTGATTAAAATGTTCCAAGATAGTTGTAAGAAATGCTGCTAACCTAGGAGTATAATGTAAGCATAATGCAAGCACTGAAGAACATAACAGGTGAAAGTTTTGGGAAATTCCTGAAAGCATTGTGGGCAAAATGTTTAGCATATTTGACTCAGGCCTGACATGCAGGCGGTGTCTGTGTTATGTGGACATTGTCAACAAAGTCTCATTGCTGTGTTTGGTTCATCACAGTGTTAAAAGTATTCCAACGTTTTTCTGGTTATCATAATACCAAGAGTTAATAAATTATAATAGTGGAGAATAGCACAATTATTAACTCTTGATAATACCTATAGCAATAGCAGGTATTGTGTTGGTTAATGATGTTGTTTGTGTTACCAATGGAACTATTAATACATTCATTTTTAATGTGAACATTATCAACACAAACTATTCAGCATAGTTAACAAACTGCTATTCACCTATTTGTATAGCACTTTCAGTTTTCAATTTGGATATAGAAATTGAAACTTTCTATAATATTATACGACATGACCAATAATATTACTCAAAGACATGTTTACAATTAGCATTTCAATTTTACCTTATACGATAGCTTTTACTCTGGTAAAGTACAGAGACTTATAGCACAAAGAAGTTTACATGTTCTAGCCACACTCTTCTTATTGAGTTATACTAAAATCTCATCAATGATGTGTCATGTCTTGCTCTTTTATACTCAAATTACTCATCTTCCCCAGTAGACACACTCAGTTATTCTGGTCAGTAGATACAAGTGTTGAATTGTTTGGAGTGAAATTCACTATACTGTTTGTGATCTGTTTACTAATCCTGTCAACATTGATATTTTTCAATATTCTTCTTCTATTCACAAGGGCATTGTTAAAAGATTTCAAATCATAAATATATTTAAGCCACTACATGATGATCCATGTTTTGGTCCATACACGGATAGATACATTTACTGGACTGGATTGCAACTTTTGTTGAGAGGCACCTTCTTTAGTTTCTCAGCATTTGAAAACAATATCAGTCTTATCAGTGGCACCATTGCAGTAGGTGTTCTACTTTGGGTACAAGACATTCTATGTTCTCTTAAGAGCTTGTTCAGTAATATACACCTTCTTACCTTGCTATTAGTGTATATGTATATTTGCATCATATAATGGATGTAAAGAAGCCAGCAGTGCTGTATTGGAGTACCTTATCCTTGTGGTGCTTGTGTACTTTATTCTCTTCCCCCTGTGTAACTAGTATGATACATAGTAACACACTACAAAAACTAATTGCATGATCAATGAGAAAGTGTGGGAAATATGGAAGAAAAATTAAAGAATAATGTATAAATCACATGAGTATAGTGAAATCCCAGATGTTACATTTAATTACAAAGAATTCTGAGAACTTCACGTTACTGTGATTGGTTAGCCACATAATAGCTACTTTTATTGTGATTTGATTTTCGTACTTCACAGTTTACAAAATCAAATTATATATGTTATTATCGTTTGGTTTCCCTGCTAGACCATTACATGTCTGTAGCTAAATACATGTCAACAAGTCTAAAGAGATTATGGAATAAAAATCAGTGGTGTAGGAAGCAGAGGTGTCATGGGTGCTTGGGCATCAATAGATATTTCTAACCAGAATCAAAATCACCAAGGCAGTATCATCTCTCCTTTTCTAACTTGCCAGTGATTTCATCTGCCTTCAACCATAGTCCATAGGCTTAAACAAAGGTGTGGTACAAGTGCATTAGAAATAATAGAATAAGATAGAGATACTATAAAAAAGAGTAGTCATATATCCTAATAAAAGAGTCAAGTGTAGCTTTATTATAAGCAGTGATTAAACTGTTAATATCCATAAGTTAAACCCTTCAGTACTAATGTGACTAGAAATTATCTGGAGATGAAAATCAAGCTATCATTTTATTGGTAGGGCACCCATAAGTTAATTATCTTCCTACTCCCCTGAAAATGATTGCTTTGTTTATAGATGGATCAAAGATTTATTAAATCCAGAGCAGGTTGGTCACATGTCATCAGACATCTATTGATCTCAAAGTAAAGTTCAAAATCATTCAACACCGACACTTCAGTATCAATGTAAAGTATTCTAACATGCAAATTGACATCGATAAATTATGGTTCCCAGAGCCCTTATTTCAGCAGCCCAACACTTTGCATGACTATTATAATCAAGAAATAAATGCACATTATGCATACTTCTCGTGAATGTGACAAAGGACTCAGGGGCGGATTTAGGAGCTGGCAAGGGGAGGGACACAAACAAGCTAAGTTGTAGGTGGTTGAGGAGAGCAGATTCTCTTGAAGCAACAAAATTCTTTTGGATTTTTGAGCTTAGTATTTCAATCAAAACTCAAAACAAGCATGGCTCCTCCACAAGGTGGGGGTCAAAAACAAAAAAATACCTCATTCTGAATCCACCATTGGGACTTCATAATAACATCAGGTGCCATGTAATCATACATAGTAGTATGTCATAGGGCTATGACGTGTGACCGACCTCCTCTGGGTTTAATCATAGATAATAAAACAATCTCTATTTTATATTGGGAAAAACTATTTTATCAAATTTTCTGCAAAATTTGACATATTTTCCCATATTTTTCTGTTTCCTACTGGAGAATCAATCAATTTAGATGAATTTTTGCTGATATTTGCATAATTACTGTGAAAAGCAACAATTTAACGTTCGATTTTGCAGTTTAGTTAAATGTCAAAATATGACAAAATTTAGTGAAATTTTCAGCACAAAAAAAACAACACACAAAAACAGTAATAATTAATGTTACACAAATTCTGCTGTAGCATAACTGTCCTTCAATATTGTAATATCACTATCTGTTAATCTCATTGAGGCTGTAAGTGTTACTCTTCCCATCACTGCTCTTTTCGGGAACTCCTCAGTGACAATTTTGCCACGTCGTCCTTTCCAAAATTTGAACTCTTCTTCGTATTCCCCTTCTAGCCATTCCACCTTGATTGTTGCATCACTCACAACCACTACCTTTCCAATTTGAGGTAAAAATTCTTTATATTTTTGACACTTTAATGTCACATATTCACCAGGTTGGTATAAATCCTCTTGTACAGTAGCAATTCCACTTTCTAACGGCTCTAGCATAGTAATAGTCCTGTTGTCTTTTCGTGATCTTGGTTGCTTTCCAATCTGGATCTATATGAGAAGAGAACAGGAAACAATATACACATGTGTTTATAATCATGCACTTCTTTTTAAACAGTTCCTTCAGTATACTTGTAGAACTGAAAATTCAGTCTCTTCCATACACTTGTAGAACTGAAAATTCAGTCCCTTCCGTACACTTGTAGAACTGAAAATTCAGTTCCTTCCGTATACTTATAGAACTGAAAATTCAGTTCTTCCGTATATTTGTAGAACTGAAAATTCAGTCCTTCCGTATACTTGTAGAACTGAAAATTCAGTTCCTTTCGTATACTTGCAGAACTGAAATCTTGCAGAACTGAAAATTCAGTTCCTTTCGTATACTTGCAGAACTGAAATCTTGCAGAACTGAAAATTCAGTCCCTTCAGTGTACTTGTAGAACTGAAAATTCAGTTCCTTCCATATACTTGCAGAACTGAAAATTCAGTCCCTCTATATACTTGCAGAACTGAAAATTCAGTTCTTCAGTGTACCTGCATACGTGTAGAACTTTAAAACTGCAGAGAGGAAGCCTTATTGCATCTTGCATTGACAAAGGTAAGTCCATGATGCATGCATTGCATGCAATATATGTACTGCAGTATACCAAAAGGCACTATAGTCAGTAGCCTTTGTGGCTGTCCAGATGCACTTGTCTGAAGACATCACGCATGCAGGCAGGCAGGCAGGCAGGCAGGCAGGCAGGCAGGCAGGCAGGCAGGCAGGCAGGCAGGCAGGCAGGCAGGCAGGCAGGCAGGCAGGCAGGCAGGCAGGCAGGCAGGCAGGCAGGCAGGCAGGCAGGCAGGCAGGCAGGCAGGCAGGCAGGCAGGCAGGCAGGCAGGCAGGCAGGCAGGCAGGCAGGCAGGCAGGCAGGCAGGCAGGCAGGCAGGCAGGCAGGCAGGCAGGCAGGCCAGTCAGTAGAAAATTTCGCAAAATTAAAGTTGATAGCAAATTATTGGAAGCATATTTGGCTGCTCTGAAGACACTTTTGGGCCTAACCAATATAGACCAGGTGCCATGAATGCATCGATAGTCTGGGTTGGGTGTAATTTCTATTGTGAAAAGGTGTCAATCTCTGTGATCCCTAATGTACAGTACAAGTGTACTGTACGGTAAGTGATTTAGTGAGTGAAAACCCATTGCTTCACAAACTTCTAGAATGTCAAAGGGAACAAAGAAGAAGGCTATTTCCAACCAAGAAATGATGACAGTTACTATTACAACACCCATATCTTACTTGCTTTTTTGCTGTACCAACACAAAACATTACTTCCATAAACAGACAAATCCTGGTAGTTATTGTATAGAGGAACTAGTGATTCAAGAAGGCAAGAATAGCTGGCAGTGATGCTAGAAATATACATGCTATATCTAATTCTATATACTGGTGATTTAGGCTGCACTCGTGGGGTAACTACTTGCATACAGTGTTATCCTTTCATGCTGTTTTGTGAATGATACAGGGATATGGTATTTGTCTAAGCATGACAACAAAGTTCACATGGCTCAAACTTGATAATCCTCATGAATTAGCAATGCAAGTAATAGTTAACCACTCGCCAACGCTTACCTATCCATACAAGATTGTAAGATTGTTAGCTCTATATAGTCTAACTATAACATTTAATGAAAAAGCCCATTCATTTGTAGTGTTGATAAATTTAATTTAATGCTGTTTATTGTCTACTGGCATGTCACAAAAGATAACAGCACGATAACTAACCGGGCGACGCCTGTTATGTGATGCAGCATACTTCTGAACTCTTTCGCTAACAGTTACATCTGATGGCGCAGGTCTACTTCGTTCATTGACAGGTAGCATGGTGTCCAAAGTCCATCCGGAGCACTCTTGGGTAGTGCCAAAACGATTCTCAATATCTGAAATATCCCTATTCCATCTCTCCTTGTCTTCTGGAGAAAGAGCTCCAGATAACTCATATTTAGGGATATCTCTCCGTAACTGCCCAAGATCTTGCTTCACCAGTGATGGCTGCACAAGCTCTGGTCTTCCCACTGGTACAGACTACAATCAGAACATGACATACACATCACACAACTCTCTATAGATGCCAATAAAAATTAGTCTGGTTACTGATATACACAAAGAGGTGTATGGTGCCATGCCTACTACATACACGTAGAATATGTGACCCGCTGGGCATAAGCCAACTTGTTTGCATTTTCTCAAAATTCATTTTACAACTTCTTTGTTGTCTACAGGTAAAATACAATGGGCTGTTAAAAAGTTTCAGTCTTATCTGGTGAGTACTTTTGGAGTTATAGCAACAGACAACAAGAAAATCAAAACAATTAATTTGTACAGTGCCTATTTGGTGCTCATTTAATTGATCATAATTCATGAGTGCAACAGGCTATATGAAGTTGGGACTTGTGCCATCATGTTTGTCATGAACTGGGGCATTCATCAAGGCACAGCGTTTGGCCTATATCCACCCATGCCATTAAGCAAGAAGGCTGGTCAAGCTTTAAATGGTAATGGATTGTACACAAACGCACATAACTCGTGTTTGCTTTGTCTTACAGAAATGACACAAAAGATATTCTTACTCTCCATGAAAAGGCAAATCTAGTGATATATCAGTTTTTCTGGTTCATGTTTTCTTTCACTGTTTAAGGAGTAATTGAAATGTTACAAAATTGCTTTTGGAACATGCATTTTTACCCAATGTATTTCAATGGTATTTATCTCAAAAACAGAATTATGTAAACAAGTTGGATTGTCACTCATCGGGTCAAATATGACATGCACTTCACCCAACAAAAGTTGCCGTTCTTCTTTGATTTAAGTAGAAGTGAACGATTCATGCATTGTATATATACACATACTGTGGTACGCCAAAAGGCACCTCAACAGAAGCAGAGAGGGAAGTCACTACAGAGCATTAATGGTTACTCCCCTGGGCTGTAAAAATGCATTATCACCTAGCAACCAAGTGGTAGTTATTATTAGTAGAATAAACAAGCCACCAAACAGGTAAACAGCAACCTTTAGGTTCCCCCATCTAAACCAAACTTCATTATGGTCAATAAACTACAATGGAGGTGCCTGGATAATAGAGGTCCGGATAAGGAAGGTTGCACTGTGATCATACTGAAAAGCAGAGTAGTGCTGTTAACAAGTAAGTTACTAGGTAAAAGTACATTGCATATTTGTTTCATGCTGAGTTATTTGTGTTTAGGGAAATAGAACACTCAATACTTTTGCCCTCACTTTTCTCCGTAGACCATTGAAATCTGAAGCCATAGCAACTTTTGCCAGACCACGCTTTAGTGTGCCACATCAATATTGCCAATGTGCTTAGAATGGAATTGTTGTATGGCTAAAGATTGGTTACTATTCTCTTGGGAATCGGAAGTACAACACCATACTGCAACAATGTACAATATGTGTTTTGATACCTAATGAGTCCAATTTTGTTGCTACCTAAAACCGTTTATACCAAAAGGTTAACGAGACTGATCAAGGCTTGAACCCAGCACTGTAACCAATTTAAGCCAACTAACTTATTGCATACCGTTTTATAATAAATACAAATGTAGCATGAAGCCACCTAACTTCAAAGGCAAATTTCAGGGTACATATCATATAAAGCCTGGTTGGTTGTACATTAAGTTAAACCATGGCTGGCCTTTTAAGGGAGATGTACCACCGCTTTCTTTTAAAGTTCAAGCCAAAATCAACTGCGGGAGTTTATTATAATCAAGTGATGAAAAGCATGCGTCTGATATTGTACCCTACAGGGATCAGACTGAGGCAATTGGTCACCCTTTCTATCCTGTGAGTCAAGAAATGTTAGATTAAAGTGAAAACTAGCCTATTCATAAGTGTTTCACCACGTTTTTGAATACGGGCCACGTTCACTTGTTGAGTACAGCAAGATAACTACTCTAGCCTGAAGTTTACCCCCATTGCCACTTAGTAAACTTGGTGAACACTCTTTAATCGATGCAGTAGCTGTAAAACAGTTGTAAAATTGCTAAATTGAATTTTCCCGTGACATTCATAGAATTTTCCTATTGTTGTTCATAAATGCGTAATTACAATTACTGCTGACTCAATCAAATTTTACAGGGATGTCTATATAATAAATCCAGTGGTTTCCCTCATATTGGCTTAGATGATTGGTTGCCTGTTATCAGCCTGCTAGGCATGGTACATATCAGTTGTATCATGAGCACTTGTGATTTGTCTGATATGTACCCATGCTCTCAGACTATGCCCTCGAGCTTGGGTGTACATATCAGGCAAATCACTCTTGCCCATTACACAGCTAAAACATTAGTGTATAGTTAGCTAATACAATTCAATACATGTACAGTAAGAGTGTTATGTGGTGATGCACATACCTTTAAAAGGACACAATTACCAATCCATTCATCATGAGACCAGTATTTGTACTGCATCACTACTTTTCCTGATGCATCTCGTTTGAATAAAAAGACATGGGGTTCTGTGTGGTATTTGATTACTTCAATGTGTGGACTGATCCATTTCCTAATATCAAATACTTTCTCCATGACAGAGGCATGGACAACATCTGGATTACTCGTCTTAGCTGACCTCAACATATCTATAATAAAGGAAACCAACCAAAAGTATAAAATGGTATTATTAAATGAACACAATTATAGTAAATAAATAATAGTCAAGGAAGATGAAAGTTTGGAATTATTGTTGCCACTTTCAGTACACCAGGTATCCACCCACAGCTGAACAACGAATACAAAACTATTCAGTAAAATTTTGATTAATGCCTAGAACACTTGTAATTTACTAGTCAACAAATATCCGAATGTATCTGGATAAAATGTTATGAACGAATATCGAATGTTTATTGCAGCTCTAGTATCACCCACGTGAGCAAAATAATTGAATGGTGAAAGCAGCATGCATGTAAGAGGATGGATGGCTGCGGTATTCGGGATTAGTAGTGCGAGCATTGTAAACAGGAAGGAGTAAAAAAGTGCGAGGCGAAGTCAAGCACTATTTCCTTCCTGTTTACAATGTGAGAAATATTAATCCCGAATACCACAGCCATTCACCTATTGCAAATTAATCCAACAACCATAGTAACTGTTACTAGGCAACAGAAATTCAAAAATTAATACTGTAAAAGAACAATCACACTTAATAACCGTTGCTATGGTCTCAAAATGACATTTATCTTAGCAACGGCTACTAAGCAACCATATTTTTGCTATGCCATTGAGCATCTATTACTATGGTAACACTAGTTGTCAAGTCAGACATTTACTTCTAATAGAAACACACCACACTATTTTAGCCAATCAAATTAGTATTGCAGGTTTATTTACTATTATTATTATGTCAAGGGACCTTGACAAACAAGTGTAATACTGATTCTATTGGCTAATCGCTTGACGTATTTCAAAATAATACGTGAAGGTACTATTGAGAATATTATATTGTAACACATTCACTTGTTGGATTAGAAATAAAAGCTACAGTAATGAAGTGTGCTTTAAACTTTCACGCTGGTAAACAGTTCTAAGTTGGTTCTTTGCAGCGGGGTGTGATGACTCTACAGATTTTGTGAACCACCACTTTCCTTTTGGGATTTACAAGTGCTTAACAACTGACAAACAATGGTGCGGGCCTTGTAATCTATAGTTATGAACACATTGACGAGGCAAAAGCTTGCTACACGGCTTTTTTTAGACGTATCAACTCATTATGTACTTGTAATATAACCTGCAATATATTTGTATTAGTTGAATTACATTGTGATGTAAAATTTCAGGCATAATGTGTAATGCAACATGCAGGGCCATCTCTGCATGGCTTGATTAACATGTGTCTACAAGATTATCTCAAGGATTTTCCATTTCCAGATTTGGTAGTGGCTTTAATACAGGGATCTGAGGACATATGTAGCCCCTCTAACTGACAGACTTTCTGATGGAGAATATCATGGGCTGAATGAAATGGGGCTACACAGCGTAAACCATAAAATTGCTACTAAACAACAGTATTTAAATTTTTTTTAAATGAAGTAGGGATGTATGCAATAAAAAGTAGGGCTGGAATGATCATGGTTTTTTAGTATCCAAGTACTCTCTATAACTAACAATCGAGTACTCACAAATTCTATAACTAACAATCGAGTACTCACAAATACTAGTTGCATGTAGTCATACCCATTAGACATGTTTTGTAACAACCTTAAACAGTTTACAGCTTTTCAAGTAACAACAATGATACACACACTGTATTAAAGCACTGATGTTATTGTTACTGACAAAAAAAGCCAATCAAACTTCATTGTGTCACAGTGTCACTCCCTGGTGACAAATACATCATGTGAGCTGGGTGGCCTGACTAACGAGTACTCAAGTACCAATTTAACTACCCGAGTACGAAATTCTATTAACGAGTATTAGTATTTGTTTCAGCCCTAATAAAAAGTAGTGAAACAAGAGATGAATGATGATAGGTTGGAAGTCCCTAAGTTGGCACTGAACAAAATCACATAACATGGGCTATAATGAAAATGGGGCTAACATACTAAATTCCTGGTGGAGCATCTAAACATACAGTAACAACCTCACAATGTTGATCTTATTCACCATTTATCACTACAATATACAATCCTAGGTAGTACTTTTTCTTAGTGTCCATTTCATTAGAATAATTTGCAAACCACATAACAGAAGTCACCCACCCACCCACACCCACCCACCCACCCACACCCACACACACAGTGTATACATACCTTCCATTGTAGTTGCTGAACGTTTACTTAAATATTGAGAAAGCCGACTGAAACGTTGATCCACATCCTCGTGGGTATGACCCACCATCAAAAATCCAATCTCGATCTGAAAAATATGCCACTAAAATAATGCAAAAGTGCATATACCAAAGTGTCTGATGCATCTACTAAACACAGTAAATTGTATAAATCATTGAGTGTGGTTACTGAATGTCAGAGATAACCATCAAACACACAACTCATAAATTATGTCTCCTGTATTAGAATCAACATCATTTATATACAAAAGCTAGAGTGTATACTAAAATAATAATAACTACCTGATGTCACGTTGCTATATCAAGAGGAGTGACATCAGGTGTATTAATACAATAGCATCATGTTACCATGTCAATTACTGATATGAAGAATAGCAGCCATTGTGAACAGGAGAAAAATTCATCTACCAGGAGATTGAACTAGAAGAGTAGGAAACAGGGACAGTACCAAGAAACACTTTCTAGAAGACAACTGAGAAGAAACTTCATAATAGATCCACAAAAGGGGAGACTAGAACAGATTAAAGACACTGAGTTTGCAACTAAGGACTACCTTGGAGCGAGAGTTGAATACTAGCCAAAATAATGACATGATGCAATAAGTGCTCCACAGCAAGGAATGTACATTTAAGGATGCCAATAATTCAGTGAGCAGCCAGTGAGATAGATGACACTGGAATACTACAGGCATATACAGACACACAGTCTAGGGTCATCACTAAGTGGTCAACTGATAAATCTACTTTGATACGCAAACCAATCCCTTACATAGCATATGTACATTTGCAATATTATTTATTTTATTATGTAACAGATACATGCTGCTAACATGCTATTATAATTACGAAGCAATCAATATTAAGTTTGTTTAATTAAGGGTACAGATTAGAATATATGGAGCATTGATATGTGCTATAGTTTGATAGTTTGTAAGCAAGCAGTATCACAGGCACAAATAATTTCTTAGCAAGGAATACGGTAAGTATACTGAAAATTTCACCTGCACAAAGGGCTAGTAATAATAATAATACAGATTATGCTGCATAACATGCACAGTATAAGTAATTGGGTACATACAACCATATCTGTATGTATTATATACAGTATAACTGCACTTACTTCACTGAAAATGTTTATTTCCACCAAGTATGACATAAATGCATACACAAACTTGTTCTTGTTTTCTCGGACACCTGAAAATTGTACATTGTATTAAATACAGTACTTTATATACATCCAATACTTTGTAAATAACATTTTGTAATTTGGCTTGAATTTTATACACATCCAATACTTTGTAAATAACATTTTGTAATTTGGCTTGAATACCTCAAAAGCTGTAATTCAAATGTTTGATGTCCAATAGGTTTCAACTTAGATTATGATGATGCAACCGTCTTTGCATAATTACTGCTTTTCTTCCTAAGCTGTTTTCTGTTTTCTTATGTACGTATCAACATAACATACGTAAATCTAGTACAGTGGAACCTGTCTATAACGGTCACCTTGGGACTAGATATATCTGGCCTTTATATACAGGTGGCTGTTATAGAGAAAACCTGCATAGGGTGGTCAGCAGCATTTTAGTGGCTATGACCGTTATAAATGAGTAATTATTATTAAGAGGCTCGCGTCAACCGCAATACAGTCTGAATATTTAATACAGAAAGGGTAAAGTGAGTCTATGAATGTTGGTTATAGCTATTGAATATGCTTAAGCAATAAAGCCTGATTGATTATATAGTATTCATTGAAAGGCAGGAAGTGTGATAATTGTGCATTAATTGAAACGGTGCTGTGGTACCAGGAAATTGGCTTAACAAGCCACCATAAAAGGTAGCGACCGCTATACGAAGGAGAAAGTTATGTATACAGTGATTCATAGGCAAATTGTTGGCTGGCCGTTATACGCGTTAGACAGGTGACCGCTTAATGCAGACCACAATGCTTACATTTGTATGGGAAAATATTTGGGACCTCGTGACCATGGCTGTTATGCAGAGGTGACCGCTTAATCCAGGTGACCGTAACACAGGTTCCACTGTATATCAAAAATTGTTAATTTAAATAAATATGAAGTAGGGAACTATGTAGTGAAACAAGAGATAAATGATGGTATTACAGCATAGCTCAGTGAGAAGTCTCTACTTTGGCATTGAACAAAATAGCTAATGTGCCAAAGTAGGGACTTTCCCACTGAGCTATGTTGTAATACCATCATTCATCTCTTGTTTAAGTATTTTTTATTGCATAGACTTTAAAAATATACTAGTTTGTTTAGTGTTTTGTTGTAGCACAGCTAGCTACAGTGTAACTTGTGACTGTTCTATTAGAATATCACACATGATTGTTGCATTAGAGTATTTAGAGTCAGCCAAGGGGTGTGTAGCTAGCTAGTGGGGTGAGGTCATCTTGTTTACTTTAGTGCTGAGCGATAGTAAAAGTTTTACTATCACTTTTACTATCGCGATAGTTATTCCTTAAATATCGCGATAGTGAATACTATCCTGATAGTTTTTGAAACACTTTGCTCTTAACAAAGTCTTAGTTGTATAGCTATGATTTGCAGTCTTACAGAGAGCTATTTTACATGACCAGGACATTTATTAATTAACTCTGTGGGCGAATGATAAATATGGACTTTTGGTATAGTTTTTACAGGCCACTCCTTTATAAGAAAGCTGGTAATACTAACTGTAAAACAGTATAGAAAGCTTATTAATAATGCAGATCTGAGCTTATCATAACTATGATAGTGATATCACTATCGTGATATATCGCACTATCGATACTATCGCTCAGCCCTAGTTTACTGTTATGTACACTAGATTGTAAAGAGGTGTGGTCTCCGTACTCTATCGCTATTAGTCAACCTAGGTCTTTATTTGATGGGTGTGGTCACGAACCTATCGCAAACGGGATCCTAATCACAAAGTTACAGATATCTAGCTAGTATATCTCTTATAGTAGCGCCGGGACTGAAGCACTTCTGAAATCCAGCTCTGAAACAATTCTGTGGCATCAAATATGCTGCTGAAAGAAAATGTTAATACGAAAAATTAATGTCTCGATATGGTTTTGTTGGATGAAGAAAACAAGCAGCCCGATTGAAGATAAAAGGAAAGACAAGACACAGAGGGCCTACACTTGTCGGAACCCAAAAAGGCACATCCCACTGTTGAGTTTACTAATGTGGCATGAAATGGCAGCCATGCACTGCTTCGTTTGGTCTCTAGCCTTGTGACTGTGGTCAGGCTGGCAGTGAGAGACTAAAAATGGAGTTTTAGCAATTTTTTAAAAAAAATTCCATATCTGGCCACCTGTAAGTATTTTATTACATTTGAAGGCAGAATTTTGAACGTTGCACCATTTTTGGGGCGATCCCTACTTAAACAATACTATCATATCGTTTGATATATATATAGCAAATAGGTACACACATACTATACACTGTAGCAATTTCCATAATACACTTACAATTATCCATTTGAACATAAAGCTTCGATGGGAGCACCCTTGATGTGGAAATTTCTTCTAATATAAATAAGATGGCAGTAAGCGTTAAATTACAATCATGGGGCCATTGCAGGTAATCAAACAAACAGTGATGCCCTAGTCCATGGACCACAACACCAGTCAAATGGGTCCTAAGGGTCCAAAGATTTTGACATGATTTTGAAACACGGACAAGGCTGGGAATGTTCGTCTTATTCTGATCCATTCCATCGATAATGAGGGACAAGCATCCTCCAGGGGTTTCAGCTGCTTCTAGTTGGTTCTTGCGGTATCTTTGACGCTCTTGGCTACATGAATAAAAGTGAATGGGAGATTTTAATTCAAACAATTTGCTCACATTGTATTTAAATGCATTATACATGAGCTGCACAAATAGTATGAATCATATAGTACGATAAAGATATCTAGCGGTGGGCGTTGCCCATGAAATAACATCGCCCAAAACCAGCCTCACCTTTCCCAGTGTTGCTATAATTATTTAAACGGAATTTTCTACTGGCTGACTGACTGACTACCTGATGCCTTCAGAAAAGTATAACTCGATAAAGGCTTGATTTTTTCACTGTTTTACGGCGCTTTGGCCCGAGAGGTGCTTTTGGAACACCGCAGTACGTACAATGCATAAACCAATGTCCACCTTTGTGTCCCATTCATCTTTGCTGACAATGAAAAGTGTCAATTTGGCGGTAGCATGTGATGGTTTCCCTTTGTCACGGAAATCATCCATATTTTTCATAGTGGCCACTTTGATTGCAGAGGTGCTTTTCAAATAGTTCTTGATTTGCAATCTTGATTTGCTGTGTAACGGGTTGAATACAGCTGACAATGAAGCGTAATGGATACTTCAATTTTCAGACAATAATTGATAGAGCTGGGGCACATGGCACCATTTCTTTCTTTCGATATGGTATGCGTGGGTTAACTAGTCATAATAATAATAAAAAAGTTAACAAACAAGTACACTAATTTTCAACTAGAGTAGGGACCATAGCACAACGATAAAAAGTACTGAAACAAGCTGGAGTAGTGCACGATATTAAATCACAGTAAAACAATAAGAAGTGTCATGGACGGTATATCCATACTGCAGCACAGTAGGGATCTTCTTTTTGTTTTACTGTGATTTAATATTGTGCACTACTCCCCATCTTGTTTCAGTACTTTTTATCGATGTGCTATGGTCCCTACTCTAGTTGAAAATTCCATTTTTTGTGTACACTTGTTACACATAGCGAACAAATCAATGTTAAAATTAACTTATGAAAACTTACTTTTGCAAACTAATATGATCCCTTAGCAGCTCTTCAAGCCTTTTTCTTTCTTCACTTGATGTTGTGGCCTTGCTGGATTCCAGTTTGATTAGAATGCAAAAATCACATTTGCTAAATCGGCATTGCTATAATGCAAACCAAAATAAAGATAACCAAATCATCAACAAGGCAATTTATACAATTCTTTATCGACAACATTCTGAGTGAGCTTGTAGTAGTACATGCAAAGTCTTTTTTGAAATCATCGTGGTTTACAATTGATGTGACAATATTGATCCGTATCCCAAATTTGCAGATACACATGCACACACAAACAAAGCCTCGGCAGCCATGTGAAACACAGCATTGCCACCCAGTGAACCATGCCTGTGCACTGCTAAAGACACACAGGCCGCCACTTGGTACGCTCATGTATATATTGTGTATTTGAATCTTCCTGTGCCAGCACTAGTAGCCTGCAGGAAGGTTTCACACAGAAAGGATCCGAAGTCCATAAACTATCCAACACCACAAGGCATTCGCTTCCACAGCTAACACCTGGCCACCCGTCCTCATAATACAGTGTGGTAGACTGGAGCAATTAATGTAGGTAAAGTTTCTTACTCAAGGAAACAGCAACACCAACTGCATAACCAGGTACTGAACCTGAAATCTTTTGATTGCACACAAAATACACATTATATGAAAGTGTGAATACACCTTGATGTTTACCTATCTGGAAATGATAAAAAGGATTGTAGCACACATGGTACAGGGAAAATTTGGTGAATTGTTGTTGCAGTTGTATTTGGTGTAATAAAATTTGGCAAATTACTCAAATCTTGCACGCATTTTGTACAACAATATATTTAAGAGGTGTGTGCTACAAGGAGTAACACAAATGAAAAATGGTACAGTACTATCTGTGTTTCGTATGGAGTCTAAGGTTAGAGGTTACCACATCAACTAATCTATATGGCCCAAACCATTTGTTGGAGAAGGAGGTTTCTTTTAGATGTGAGACAGGTAATGCATTAGCATAGTGAAAGAATGGAATCCACTATGCCATGTTTCACTGCCTTCTTGCCAATTTTGGGTAGGTGTTAACATTAAAATTAATATGGCCCATCCTGGCTGCTGATATTTCCACTGTCATGTGTCTTCCACTTTCTTAGCTAACTGTACATTAGCGAGTTCAACAGCTTTCAGGGCGACTTGGCTCTATTAACTGGTTAGTTCAGGCAGTCCTTTATCTCAAGTTCGACTGGTTGAGAGGACACATGCTTAACATCTCAACACAGTTATTCACTACGTGGTTGCCTATATTACATGCAAGATTTTTAATGCAAATCTGGTTAGGAAAAAATAAATCTGTCAAATTTTTGCATTCACTGATTTAAAACCAGCACCAAAGTTTCCCTCTATATGGTATATAAATATGGCTCAGTGGATTGGTCTTAAGCAAAAGATGGTCTTCAAACAATAAATCATTAGACCAAGAGAACCTTCCACCATATGCACATTGTTACATTTATACCCTGTATACACATAATCAACAAACATGCGAACCTTTGGAATTGAAACATTCTTAAATTCTTGTCGATACAGCTTGTTAAACTGAGAAAGGCATATTCCTTTGGACTCGTCTCCATGATACAGCTGGTCCAACAGAATCTCATGAATTCGCTTTTCTGTTAAGCACGTTGGTAAAAGTATTGCATCTTTGTCTGGCCGTTTATCACCAATTTTGTTGAAATAATGCTCCATCCATGTCAGCGCTTCCAATGTTTTTGGAGATAATGATCTTCTTCGTTGTTGCTTTACTGCATTGGTGGTATCTCCAAATTCAACAAACTGGCGACGGAGGCGATAAAATCTAGACATACTCACCGAAAGGACTTCCAGCCATAATTTGAAACAAACAATCTTCCCTTTAACTATATATACAATATTCTTTATATCTTTCAATCCATCTGTAGTCAAAGGACAGTGAGTTGCAAAGTACTGGATTAGCCATTCATTCTGATCAACAGATGTTTTGCTATCAAAGGCACAGTGATAGCTCAGGACGTCATATTCTGTTAGTTCGTGTTCTTTGAGGGCGCATTTCTCCTTACAACCATTAAAATTAAGCACGTTGCTTAGGTTCCAGATACCTATCAATCCAGAATCATCTAACAATGAACAAGGGAGTATCACATTATCCTTGTTATTCTCTTCACATGAAGGAGAGCTATTATTCTCTTCACGCTGTTTCTTTGAAGGGGTGCTACTACCAAGTGGTGCAAATCGCTTTGCTTGATATTTAGGCAACTTGGTGGGTTCACGACTGCAGGTTTTTGTCACCTTTTTCTTTGAGTTTTTATGTGCTGCTTTGTCTACAGAAGAGGAATTTCCAGAGATTGTGCTTGGCGCCAGCGGTAGACTATCGAGAGAACTATTGACTTCATTTTCATCCTCAGGTCCAGGTTCGTCATCAATTGGTACAGAAGGAGACATTCCTACGATTGAGCTTGGCGCCAGCGGTAGACTATCGAGTGAACTATTGACTTCATCCTCAGATCCAGCGGGTTCATCATAAATTTGTAACGTGTTATCTTCAAGAAACGAGTCGACAAAGATAGGAAGTTCTTCGTCGCTTAAGCTTCTGTTCATTTCGTCCAGAGTCTCAAACGAGTCTTGGGCAACTTGACTATGACACGTGCTCACACGCCTGTCCATCACTCTTCCCGCCTTCTTTTTGATTTGATCACGTGTCATCTGTATGCCTGCATCACGTGTCATGGCTATGTGGACAATGGTGGCAGGTGGACATTGCTTTGGACAGAAAAAAAGAGTGTTTGTATGGATCAAGACCACTACGATGTAAGTAGTTGTAATAAAGTTCGGTGATAGTATAGTAGTCTCGCGTGGGAAGACTACGTTAATAGTGAGTGTCTAATCATGTTATACCATACATGTACGACTCTTAATAGGTATTGGAACGGCGTCACGCGCCCAGTATATAGTCTCGCGTGGCCAGACTGCTTTTTTCCGTATATTGGGTGTAGAAAAAGGGTCTGGTGCACGGATAGAGACTTGCAGCGTGACGTAAAACGACGTAAAACGTCGTAATTGCTAAGCAACCGTAGCTGTCGGCCATGTTTCGGAACGGTGTTGTGGCTGAAGAGTGCTTTTGCGGGATTTAGTACAGGCTGTAATGAAGTGAATCAGTGTTTTTAAATACCACCCAACTCGTTAAAAAAGGTGAAGTTAGAATCGGTGAGTAATGTATTGACATTTAATTAGCCACCTATTTCAAAAAGCCAATGATAAGATCTATTTTAGATCTTCTATTTTTAAGAGCTTCCCAGTGCCACTACACCCAGCGCTTAGTGAATAAATCTCGTTACCTTCATTCTGACCCAATATGCGCCGTAGAAAGTTGTCCCGAAACATGTTCGTCTAGCAACCGTTGCTTCACTTATGCAAGTCCTGTATAGTATTATGTTGCACGTGGATTGGAATCAACTCCATAAATTGCACGAAATGTGAAACATTCCTTGTAATAAAGTTTACAGGAAAAACTTATTTCATGTGGAAACTAGCTATTTACACAGAGGAAGACAATGTTTTATACGAAGCTGATTCTAGTACTTATATTTCTGGTGAATGGTAATGGAATGAACAACCCCCAGCTTGATTTTCTGTGAGTGTGTATCGGCAACTTCTGTTGCCAGGTGCATAGTTGTCTGAACGTTTCACTGTCATGTAGCTTCACATGATGCCAACTCACCATGTTGTGTTGCTATAGAAACAGAACAGATACTGCTCTTTCACGTGTACCAAGTGTGTGTAAGTACACGTTCCTACTGCCATGATTTGCCTACACAAACATTCCGTTACATTCGCAATTCATCCACTCGATAATTCAGCATTAACGTATCCTTCTCCTAACTCTGCATAGCTGCTGTCTAGCATAACCGTTTGTCTTTCAAGCTTTATAATCTAATACCTAGGCTGTGGAACAAAGCTAATAGGATGGTAGGACACTTTGCTCTTAGGTTCTACATCACTCTCGAAAAACCTTTAAAACTTCATTAGGAGACAATTAAATTAGTATACGATACAAATTACGGAAACCACCCATAACATTCAAAACAAGCCTACTTATGGTTTGTGACGCCGTTTCCAATGGTTTCTCACTACGTAGAACAACTCTATGGATTCCTTTTTATCAATGATGATGCAGAAATTGTTAAAACGCTCACCAGTGTCTTTCAACATGGGATAACCAGCCTGTCAAGTGTGAATCTCAAAAAAAAAATCGTTCTGTAGATTTTTAGATATGCATCTCTCTAGCTAGTGTCTACCAAATTTGAAGGGCATGGTACATGAAAATGAAGTTGTTAGGCAAATTGTGACTAGCGAACATGCACTCTGTAAAGTAGTGATCACATGATGACAGCTGTTGCTGTTCAACACAAATTTTCCATAGTTTCTGCAAGGTGATGATGTTAGAACTTGAATAATGTTACTTGTATCCACAATAGTAGACTGACAGGTTAGTAGAGCTGATATTCATAGTCCTTCACTTTGTCTGATGGAACAGCCTGTTTGTGGTCATGCATGAAAAAAAAAAAAAAAGGAAAACTACAGCCTTGTAAGGCTTCATTTAATAACAATAACCTCAGAAAATGTGAAGTATAGTGTTTCTGAACAGTTGGGCAGAAAAAAATAAAAAGTGCAGCATTGTTTGTTTGCTGTTCTTATCTTCACTTGTAGCAGGTAGAGTAGCTTTAGCTAACCAGATATCCAATGTTTCACTGTATACTCAGATTGTTTCGATAAAATAACAGAAAACAGGTGCTACTTTGGGAAATTGTTTTACCCAAGTTGAATAAGTCTTCAGCTAAATAATTCACTTCAGTCCGCATCAAACATTTATTTGGTTGTGGCATAGAGGCTATATGTTATGTTAGCTGGTAGTGATGCTGCTGAAATGCTGCTGAAATATTTGCTAACATGTACCTGCCGGAATCCACCTGTCTCCAATGATATTCCCTCCAATATCCACAAATATTATGATATTCTTGTTCAGTACAAAATGCTACACAATAAACAATGTAAAAGGAATGTCTACACCTTCAAACTAGCCTTTAAACAAGTGAGAGAAAGCCAACACACACACACACACACACACACACACACACACACCTGTCTGTCTGTATGTGTGTGTGTGTGTGTCTGTATGCATGTGTGTGTGTGTGTGACAGGGAAATTGAGAGAAAAGTTCTGATGGATGGCAATTATGCCCAAAGCACATGTATGTCAGATGCTTTTGTATATGTGACCGTCTCAGCAAAAACCCGATTAGCATGCATATTGAGAAAATCGAAATTTAAAAATAATTCGTAAAATTACGCATGCTACAAAAAAAATTATGCAAGTTTTTATCGGGCCAGCACTTAAAGAAGGAAGACTTAAATCGATTAAAACTATATACCATCTTATTTGCCTGTTCATGGGCAGTTTGAAAATATTTGTTTTGTTTCTCTAGCTTCAACGGTATGCGTGTCACGTGCGTTTGTTTATGTTTCGGTAAACGTAAACAATATTGTCATCGTTTCTTCTATCAAACCGCCTTCTTATCCATATACGCAAGTATCTACAGGACTAATACTATACCTTGGCTGATGTGCTGATCCATGGTGAACGTTTTAAGCCAATTTGCAACATTGTAGACTAATCCAAACGGAAGTTATGGCTGCGAATGTAAGCACCTGTAGTTTATTTTTAGTATAGTCGCTGTACAAATTGATTACTTTGCTCTTCCTACTGTCTATCGCTATAATTCCAAAACTATACATCACAGAAGGCTGAAACTTTGATGGTCCATTCCTTGGACACTGCTGAGTGAATAAAGATTTTTTTTTTAATTGTGCGAACAAGTTGGGTTTTTACTGAGACAGTCACATATGTAACTATGTGTGTTTGTGACTGTGAACGTTCATGTGTGTCACCAGAGTTGTCAGACATATCATTAAACACACGCACACTACATACCTGTCTGTCTGTATGTGTGTGTCTGTATGCTTGTGTGTGCATGCGTGTGACAGGGAAATTGCGAGAAAAGTTCCGATGGATAGCCAATTATGCCCAAAGCACATATATGTCAGATGCTGTGACTGCGAGCGTGCGTGTGTGTGCACCAGAGTTGTCAGACATGTCATTAACCACACACACACTACACACCTGTCTGTCTGTATGTGTGTGCATGTGTGTGTGTGTGACAGGGAAATTGAGAGAAAAGTTCTGATGGATGGCAATTATGCCCAAAACACATGTATGTCAGATGCTTTTGTATATGTAACTATGTGTGTGTGACTGCGAACGTTCATGTGTGTACACCAGAGTTGTCAGACATATCATTACACACGCACACACTATACACCTATCTGTCTGTATGTATGTGTGTGCAAGCGTGCGTGTGACAGGGAAATTGCGAGAAAAGTTCTGATGGATAGCCAATTATTCCCAAAGCACATGTATGTCAGATGCTGTGACTGCGAACATGCATGTGTGTGCACCAGAGTTGTCAGACATGCCATAAAACACACACACACACTCACACATGCATACACACACAGGTTAGTCCAGTACTGCTACACACACACACCTGTCTGTCTGTATGTGTGTGTGTGTGTGACAGGGAAATTGCGAGAAAAGTTCTGATGGATGAGAAATTATGCCCAAAGCACATGTATGTGAGATGCTTTTGTACATGTAACTATGTGTGTTTGTGACTGTGAGCGTACATGTGTGTGCACCAGAGTTGTCAGACATATCATTAAATACGCACACACACACAGAAGTATATTGACATAACTTGCATATTTGCAGGAAATAAATAAGCCTAGAAAGAAATGGAACCAACAAAAGCCATGAGCAGATTGCGGATCATTTATCTACTATCTGATTCCCCCACCACTATTTAGTGAGAACATATTTGTGATGCATAGATTTTTAACTTTCCTTGTTTATATAGGTTGAAGACTCCACAAAATTGACATCGTGCACAGAGAGTGCAGGTCAACGTAATACAGACTATATACATATTGCTTGTTTCACATGAATTGTTGTGATAAGTTGTCATTGTATTATGTCAATATTAATCGACTGTGGATAGTTATAAGCTGTGCCTAGAGTCACAGCAGTCATGTGAATAAAATAAAACTTGGGAAAATGCATAGGTCTCTGAGGGTGCTCAAACCCAATACTTCAGATGATGACCATGTAAGAGCAGAGGTGGGACATTATGAGCAAGTGATGACCATGTATAAGCAAGTGATGACCATGTATAAGCAGAGGTGGGACATTATTGCTACTGGTGATGTATGTCCATCCCCTGGACTATACACAAGTTGAACTGGATCAATAAAAACAGCTAAAAATTAAAAGTGGATTGTTTTTCTCGAGGGAGTTAACATTTCAGTCAACCAGATTAGTGGTGACAACAAAGGTGTCATCAACAGACACATGTAGTTTTGCTCTGTTACAAGTTTGGGAAAAGGCTGTTATGGACACTGCATTTTATGGCTTCCCCATAAGAAATGTATGGTGAAAATTTTGATTGGCCATAACTATTGTGTCAGACATTTGAACTAATATTTTTAATTAGTGGGTTAACCTGTGCTACAAATGAGCCAAATTTCAAGGTTGTGTGTAATTGCATTCATGAGTTATTAAAATAATATTTTTGAGGATCCAGCTCAATGCATACATACTATAGACTACTCAGTGGGATTTCTGTTGTCTTTCACAACCAGAATTACATCCAAAAAATCCATGCACTCAAATAGCTACATAAAACCTGTTTACGTTATATTTGAGGCTGTCCAGTCCAGTCATGGATTTTTTTCCCTTTCTGCACCTTTCCCTGCAAGCTGTAGGACCAGGAGTCTTACAGATCTTCAGCACTTGTGTTGTAAAGCCTTAATATAAATAAATATTTAGTCTCTGCAGCTTCAGAAGGTGATGTATATTATACTGCTAGCACTAATACTCTGCTAACATTATGGTTACTACGTACAGTTACAGTAGGTATACTGGCATGGTGTGTACATGACATAGAATAGTAACAACAGAAGATCATTATGATAACACAGTTCTGTATCTATGTTAGACAATAACTGGTGTGCACATCTGTGGCTAGTATGGTTACTACACAGAACAATTATAATAATACTGGTATCCATGTGCATGACATAGCTAGTGTGGTAACTAAGTAGGACTATATAGACTATCCTGCTTGTGACATAGTATGGTAACTACATAAGACCATACTGGTATGTTACGTGGCAAAGTACGTATGGTACAACATGCATATCACACTAGTTGACATTATATTAGTCAACATTGGTTGACATCATATGAGTCAACATTAGTTGACATCAAATGAGTCAACATTGGTTGACATAATATGAGTCAACATTGGTTGATATATCACACTGGTTGACATGAGTCAACATCATATCACACTGGTTGACACAAGTCAACATCATAATACTGGTTGATATGAGTCGCACAACATCATATAGCAACATCATATAGCTGACATGAGTCAACATAAAATCACACTGGTTGATATGAGTCATGATCATACAACATCATATCACACTGGTTGACCTGAGTCATACAACATCAAATCACACAGGTTGATATGAGTTGATATGAGTCACTCTACATAAGATTGCACTGGCATCATATCACACTGGTTGATAGTGTCATACAACATCATATAATTATCACATTGGTTGATATGAGTCACTTAACATCATGTTGTGTGACTCATATCAACCAATGTTATATGACTCGGGTCAACCAGTGTGATAATATGATGTTGACTCAGGTCAACTATATAGTGCGATATGATGTTGTGTGACTCATATCAACCAGTGTGATAATTATGATGTTGATCATATCACACTGGTTGACATGAGTCATACAACATCATATCAAACTGGTTGATATGAGTCACAGAACATCATGTTGTGTGACTCATATCAACCAGTGTGATATGACTCAGGTCAACCAGCATGATAATTTCTAATGTTGACTCAGGTCAACTGGTGTGATATGATGTTGTGTGACTCATGTCAACCAATGTGATAATTATGATGTTGACCCAGGTCAACCACTGTAATATAATGTGGACTCATGACAATGTGTGATATGATGCTGACTCGTGTCAATCATATTACACTGCTTGACATGAGTCACACAACATCATATCACACTGGTTGATATGATCATGAGTCACTCAACACCATATCACACTGGTTGATATGAGTCACACAACATCATATCACACTGGTTGATATGAGTCACTCAACACCATATCACACTGGTTGATATGAGTCACACAACATCATATCACACTGGTTGATATGAGTCACACAACATCATATCACACTGGTTGATATGAGTCACTCAACACCATATCACACTGGTTGATATGAGTCACACAACATCATATCACACTGGTTGATATGAGTCATGATCATACAACATCATATCACACTAGTTGACCTGAGTGCATCATATTATCACACTGGTTGACCTGAGTAATACAACATCAAATCACACTGGTTGATAAGAGTCACTCTACATAAGATCGCACTGGTTGATATGGCATCCTATCACACTGGTTGATATGTGTCATACAACATCATGATATTATCACACTGGTTGATATGAGTCACTTAACATCATGTTGTGTGACTCATATCAACCAGTGTTATATGACTCGGGTCAACCAGTGTGATCATATTATGATGTTGACTCAGGTCAACTGGTGTGATATGATGTTGTGTGACTCATGTCAACCAGTGTGATAATATGATGTTGACTCAGGTCAACCACTGTAATATAATTTTGACTCATGTCAATGTGTGATATGATGTTGACTCATGTCTCATGTCTCGTGTCAATCATATCACACTGGTTGATATGAGTCACTCAACATTATAATCACACCGGTTGATATGAGTCACTCAACATCATATCACACCGGTTGATATCAGTCACACAACATCATATCACACTGGTTAACATGAGTCAACATCATATCACACTGGTTAACATGAGTCAACATCATATCACACTGGTTGATATGAGTCACAGAACATCATATCACACTGGTTGACATGAGTCATACAACATCATATCACACTGGTTGTTATTGTTGTTATTATTGTTATTATCTACTTTACCAGTTAGGCACTGGAGGGTGTACACAGAAGGCAGAGCCTGTTCGAGGTGTTTACCCATAGCCTAGGAGCCTAAGTTGATATGAGTCACAGAACATCATATCACACCGGTTGATATGAGTCACTCAACATCATATCACACTGATTGACATGAGTCATACAACATCATATCACACTGGTTGATATGAGTCACTCAATATCTGGTTGACATGAGTCACTTAACATCATGTTATGTGACTCATATCAACCACTGTGATATGACTCAGGTCAACTATCTATAGTGCGATATTATGACGTTGAGTGACTCATGTCAAGCAGTGTGATATGTTGTCAACATCATATCACACTGGTTGACATGAGTCAAACAACATCATAATTATCCCATTGTTTGATATGGGTCACTCAACATCATGTTGATATATAATAGTCATACAACATCATAAATATCACACTGGTTGATATGAGCTGTACAACATCATAATACACTGGTTGACCTGAATCATACAACATCATATCATACTGATTGATATGAGTCATACATCATATCACACATCATATCCCACTGGTTGACATGAGTCATACAACATCATATCACACTGGTTGATATGAGCCGTACAACATCATAGTACACTGGTTGACCTGAGTCACACAACATCATATCATACTGGTTGACATGAGTCATACAACATCATATCATACTGATTGACATGAGTCATACATCACATCACACTGGTTGATATGTGTCATACAACATCATATCACACTGGTTGATATGATCATGAGTCACTCAACATTATATCACACTGGTTGATACGAGTCACACAACATCATATCACACTGGTTGATATGAGTCATACAACATCATATCATACTGATTGACATGAGTCATACATCACATCACACTGGTTGATATGTGTCATACAACATCATATCACACTGGTTGATATGATCATGAGTCACTCAACATCATATCACACTGGTTGATACGAGTCACACAACATCATATCACACTGGTTGGCATGATTCATATCACACTGAGTCATACAACATCATATCACACTGGTTGATATGATCATGAGTCACTCAACATCATATCACACCGGTTGATATGAGTCACACAACATCATATCACACTGGTTGATATGAGTCACACAACATCATATCCCACTGGTTGATATGTGTCATACATCATATCACACTGGTTGACCTAACATCATATCACACTGGTTGACATGAGTCATACATCATATCACACTGGTTGACCAACATCATATCACACTGGTTGGCATGAGTCATGCAATATCATATCCCACTGGTTGATATATGTCATACAACATCATATCACACTGGTTGATATGATCATGAGTCACTCAACATCATATCACACCGGTTGATATGAGTCACACAACATCATATCACACTGGTTGATATGAGTCATACAATATTATCATACTGGTTGACATGAGTCATACAACATCATATCACACTGGTTGATATGAGTCATACAAAATTGTATCACACTGGTTGATATGAGTCATACAATACTATCATACTGGTTGACATGAGTCACTCAACATCATATCACACTGGTTGATATGTGTCATACAACATCATATCACACTGGTTGATATGAGTCATACAAAATCATATCAAACTGGTTGACATGAGTCACTTAACATCATGTTGTGTGACTCATATCAACCACTGTGATATGACTCAGGTCAACTAGCTATAATGCAATATTATTACGTTGTGTGACTCATGTCAAGCAGTGTGATATGATGTTGTCAACATCGTATCACACTGGTTGACATGAGTCAAACAATGTCATATCACACTGGTTGGCACGAGTCATACAACATCATATCACACTGGTTGACATGAGTCAAACAACATCATATCACACTGGTTGGCATGAGTCATACAACATCATATCACACTGGTTGACATGAGTCATACAACGTCATATCACACTGGTTGGCATGAGTCATACAACATCATATCACAGACATGAGTCATAAAACATATTATCAGACTACAACATCATATCAGCGTTATAAGTGGGTCAGTACTGTTGACCCGATTGACCCACTAATCTGAATAGTAATTCCCGGATCTGACCCGCATGTGACCCGGTTTAATTAACATAGAGGTGTGCCTCAAGAGCTAGATTAAAAATTCATAAGTTCTATTGGTTAGCCCTGCACTATAGATAGGATTGTCTGCAAGAAGCAAGTAGCTACATTTTATCAAGTGGGTGTGGCTCCATGTAAGTCTACATGCAGCTACCTACATTTCATGTAGGAACACGGGTCCGGTGATGCCATGCATGTCCACAGAGAATAGCTGATACAATTCCCATCAGTGGGCGTGGCTCTATATATCCTGCACAGACAACAAAGCATATTCCTGAATGGTGGGTGTGGCTCCACATAAGATTTTTGAGTGTTTACAACAAGGCTGTATTTCCACCAATACAATCGTACTTGTCACACATGAATCTCATCCGGGTCAGACTCAGATATTCAGTGAAGTGGATTGACCCGGACAAAAATTAATGTGCCAAATGACCCAGATAATCCGGCCCACTTAACACTGCATCATATCACACTGGTTGACATGAGTCAAACAACATCATATCACACTGGTTGAAATCAATAACATAAGTCAAACAACATCATATCACTGGTTGACATGAGTCATACAACATCATTATCACACTGGTTGACACCAATGACATGAGTCAAACATAATGGTTGTCATGATCGAGTCAAACAACATCATCATGTCACACTGCAGCTGGTGACTGGCTGTGTGCTTCAACTTCACAGCATCACCATTATAGCAAAAATAATTGAGATATTCATCATCAATATCATCAAGGAACTTTTGTTGATCCCTACTGTTGGATCATCCCTGCTAGCTGACACCCAGATACAGGGGTGACTCACTGTAGGTCGATCTGCGACCGCTGTCAAAATGTAAATCAAAGGTCAAGGCCACCAAATTCGTACCAAGTCAACGGTCAAGGCTAAGTACTAAAGATCGTCACTGGTCAAATATTGACTTTTTAAAGGGTGTCAAGACCATAGATTATCGAGAGAATCTATAAGACTTTACCGGACCTAGGTCACAGACCTACCTACAGTGTGTACCTACCGCTTGATCGATTTGAATTTTGATTTATTTTTTAAAGCTCCTAACAGTCGGAATGGCCGTTCGTCTTCCCTGATTGGAAATGAGATATTCAGTCTATTCTATAATCAGCTATCCCTTGAGACATTTCTATGTAGAACTGGCTATAATATACTATGTTCTTCGTCAACTATTCGGTCTGGCACCCTCGAGTGATTTCAGCAGTTGCCCAGCACTTTGCACTGCTGGGCCAGTCTGGCGCGGCCCAGAGAGAATATAAATCACGTGCTCAAATTAAGCGGGCGCGAATCTGTTCTTGTGCCACGTTGTCACAGGTGTAATATCAAGAAGCGATCTTAGAGGTGTGTGGACCTCGACCATGCCTCGGGCACAGCTCTGGCACTTTTTGCCAGCTTCGGAAGAACTGAGTGACGGATCCGGAGTATACGTTGGTTTTGGAAAAAAAGTACATCGTAAATATGGAACTTTGACAAGAGGATCATTGATAAAGAGGGAGAATAGTGACGGCGTAGTTTGTCTTGTGGTAAGTCTGTCAAAATAGTTGTTGCTCTTTCCTTATTTCAATTCTTAGCCTCAACCTAGTCTCGCGTTACCAGACCGCTATACTTTTCCCACCTACACACAAAGAGAAGCAGCGGTCTGGCTACGCGAGCTCTTATCACACCATCTCTGCAACCGTACAAGGCGGCTATCCATACCTTATAGCCAAATATAATGTTGTTGGTGTTTGTGCACGCCTTCTATTATAACTAGTTACTAGTGATGACATTAATGTGCACTGTTAAACTCATTCTTATTATTGTCTACAGGCTACATTTAGCAAAGAATCCCAGCCTAGGATGTTGGATATTACAAAGTTCGACTGGACTGTCAATGATTTTTGCAAAATGTTTAAATCTTCTGGATCTGAAGAGCGTTTTATTCAAATATTCGACGAGGCACTGAAAAGTCAAGAGTCAATTGTGAATGAAGACTCCTCCCTCAGTGGTCCTAGTAACAAACGACAATGCCTGATTGAAGTTGCTAGCCATCAAGCAAGAGCAAGAGAAGCTGCAGAAAAAGCTGGCCTAAACAAGGAGTTTGAAGACACAGGGATAGATCTGGAGACTTTAACCTACCATCAAGGTGATGACTGTATATTGTAATCTATGTGTGTATATAACTTGCATGTTAAATTAGAGAACTGTTGATTGTTGTTGTTAAGTGAAGCTTAAGAACAGACTGAGGTGTTGCTTGTCAAAGTGTGGCTTCCTGTGCTTTGCTGGTCATTGATGCATACCTATATAACTCTATCATGCCACACAGTGCAAGTATTGTGTCACAATCTTTTATTTTTCTGCTCAACCTTTTTATTTTCTGTTCAACCTTTCATCGCCAAGCTATTTCTTGGGCCCTTAATTTTTCAGTCCAAATGAGGTGTATATCATTATAACTACTAAGTGTGGGGCTATCTGGTTTCTGGAAACCTGACTGTTAACATGGTCCACAGGTACGAACACTTTTTTGTTCTAAAGAATTTTTTAGTACAAAACTTACTGTTTACTTATAATTAGTTAGCCTACATCTGTCTGGTTGAAAAATTTTCCTGCAATATTAGATTGCTTTTGAATAGCATTAAATATAACAAAGGTGGCCGTATATAAAATTAAAAAAATTGCCAATCTTGAACTTTAGTCTGCCTTCCTGCCTGACCACAGTCCCAAGGCTAGAGACCAGTGCACGGCCACCATTTTATGCCACAATAACAAACTCACCAGTGGGATGTGCCTTTTGGGGTTCCAACGACACATAGGCCCTCTGCGCCTTCTCTTTTCTTTTATCTTCAATCAGACTACTTGTCTTCTTCTTAATCCATATTGAGGTGTTAATTTTCCATATCAACACTTTCTTTCAGCAGCATATTTAGGTGCCACAGAATTATTTCAAAGCTGCATTTCGAAAGCGCTTTAGTCCCAACGCTGCTATAGAAGAGATGTACTAGCTAGATATCTGCCTGCAACTCCACGATTGGGATCCCGTTTGCTATAGATTCATGAGCATGCCCATCAAAACAGTGACCAGATCTGCGAAAACAGAACATAATCGCATATTTTTCGAATTCCTGTTTATTAAATATTTATATTCCACTTAGCCAAGTGTACCCACTGGCAAAGTTTCAGCTCCATATGCCTATAACTTTGGAAGTTACAGCCCTACAAAGTAGCAACAACAGAAAAATCGATTTGTACAGTAACTATAGGGAAATAAATTACAGGCGCTTACAGAAACAGTTGTAACTTACCAATGGATTGAGGTATGGAGCTGCAATTTACACCATCGTGTTCGCCATGAATAGGGGAATCAATTACTGGGTAAGTTTGTCCTTTACTCACCCTTCCTCACTGCATACAAAGGTGAAATTTGTGATAAAAATCGATCGCGTACGATCGCTTTGACGTGATGTAAACAAACGCTCGTTGGGTCTACTACAACGAAACAAAGATTTTACTACTCCTCTTGAGCAGGCAAATAAGATGATATCCAGGTTTTTATTTTTAGTCCCTTCCTTCACTAAGAAAGAGACGTTCAAAATTTTTTTTTCAATAATACGCAAGTATTTCACCCAATGTATTCAATGCTTTATACTGTAAATTTAGGCTTGTGCGATTATGTCCTGTTTTCGCAGATCCAGTCACATATAGCAGCTATTAGCAGCTATCCTGTTTAGCATGCATCATTCATCTCTTGTTTTACTACTTTTTATTGCATAGATCCCTACTTCATTAATACTGAAACTTTATAAGGTGTTTTAAGGCTACAACTATGGTAGCAAGCTAAACTGCGATGGAACTATAGTGACTATACTGCAATCATGCATAGGCAAACACTGACTAATGGCTAAAAGGATGTTTCCATACATTATCTATAGTTTTATAAGGTATTTTAAGGCTACAACTACAGTAGAAAGTTAAACTGTGATGGCTTAAAAGTGGGTGTGGCACATGAAGATTGATTGCAGAGACAAACATTGATCGAGCAAGATAAATAAGCAGCTGGAATAAAGATAACATTGTTTATTTGTAATTCTTTCGTAGACTATGAGTGCATACATAGCTTCAAACAATAGTCTGAAGCTTAATTAACGACTTATATACTTAACCTTCAAACCCATGAAACATTTGAAGCTTTGTCCAGCCCTATAATGCAAATAGCACCTGACTTGGCTAGCAATATTTGAGTGTATTTCCAATTACTAATTAACAGTGTTTGTGTAGTGTGAGGCGTGTTATGTGAATAACTACTGTATTTTGAAACATTTTTCTTTTTTTTCTTATGTAGCTAAGTATATAACATAAGCTTTATGGCCTTCATGGCGTCCATCCTGGTAGTTGGTCGTCCACTTTCCTTTGCTGCTGCTAAAAGCTTGATAAAATATAACAAACACACGTGGATTAGTAACTGAATGGTTATAATGTAGAAACATGGTATTGTACATACGATAATAGTGACCACAAACAGAGCCTGAAATTATGGTCAGACATCTGCCCTTTTCTGACCATTTTTGGCTAAAGTCTGAACACTTAGAAAGTTTTTATATAGTACTACTGAGTATGTTCGACCAAATAGCAGGATTTGTCAGATCATTTTCAAAACATAATTTCAGGCCCTGCACAAAGGTTTGGGTATGGCACATGAAAAAATAAATAAACAAGCCTTCAGATTGACCCAAAATGCTTTCAGGAAGTTGCTATGGATTTTCTAATCACTGACTGAATAACTGACTGACTGAATAACTGACTGACTGATGCCTTCAGATAAGTGTAACTCAGCAATGACGAATGGCTGGATTTCTTTGCCATTTGACATTGCTTTGTCCTGAGAGTGCCTTTTGCATACCGCAGTATGTACAATGCATTCTTCATGAAGTTACCAATTTCTTTCTTTGTGTCCCATTTATCTTCACTGACATTCCTTATTTTGATGCGGTATGTGTGGGTTCACCAGTACCAAGAACAGACAATAACAGTTTATCCCTGATTCAGAAGTGAATTGATACCAAGATGCTGCAGTGAGTATAGGTGAAAAAGTGGAACACTCATATATTGGCTTGGTGGAAGTACAATGCTATAAGGTACCCCATTCTGAGCAAGTTGGCTAAGAAATACTCAGCCACCCTAGCTACATCATTTCCATCTGAGAGGGCTTTCAATATTGCAGGTCATGTCTCAAATGTAAAACGAGCTTGTCTTCTACCAGCAACCGTAAACTAAGCTACAGTAATTAAAACTTATGGTTATGTTAATGCTTATGAAGTTCTATACCTATATTTATCCCATATTCAATACACTACAGTACCTGTTGGCTTGATGTATCCATTGTTTATAAGTTTAGCAGATTGTAACTTTATTTTGTACCACTTGACTCATTGTTACTTGTTGGTTTTGTAACATTTGACTGGCCTACTTTATTTCACGGACTGAACTCATGTACTAAGCTGGAAACAGCTTTTAAACAATAATCCAGGCATTATCCATCTCTTGCAACACTGGAGACACCACTATGAAACTATAACTGCTGGTACTGCTCTTCCTTGCAAATCATATGGCACTAGCATGTGCACTAATTAATTAGAATACACCTGGATACACATGTACTCACAGTGATAAAGTGTGATACCTTAAGGTGACTAAATTTTGCGATACACTAAATTCAGCAAATTTGTATATTGGCGAAATTAGCGCATACAAAATTTAGCGATTTTGTGAATTGATTTAATTAAGTTACCATACATTTTGCAGGTTTAGCGTGTACTAAATTTAGCGGAAAAACTTTAGTCACTAAAATCGCTAAATTTATTTAGTCACCTTAAGGTAGACGCTATTGGGAGTGTATAAACAGTGGAATGGACTACTGGAATGATGGAATTTTTTTAAAGTTCAATATGATTTTTTACATCCAAATAAGTACAACTCTTCCCGTTAAGTAAGCAAATAAATAGGATTCTCCTTAAAATTAGCTCTTAGCATACTTCACCTCACTGCAGACAAAGTTTACCAATGTAATATACTGTAAAGTCAGTTATGAACATGCACAATAACAGTTTAATGGGAATGCCAAGAAGATTCCTTACCTAACCCTTGTTCCCCAATGATAAAAAATTAGCTAGCTAGCTGATTACATGTATGCATTAATTGTAAAAGTACATTCACCCTGTATAATGAAGTTCAAGAGCTAATAATAAGAGACTTATTATTAACTCTTGGAAGTATTCATTTATTTATTATCAACTATGCCAGTTAGGTACTGTACAAACACAGAAGGCAGAGCCTGTACAACACTACGCTAACCTATAGGAGCCTAAGCGAAAATCTTTGGTAAAGTGAAACGGGGTAAGCGTTTACAATGGCCTTTTCCACAGTTATTAAGACAGTTAGTTTCAGACAAGTAATAAAGTGTTGAGTTATAAGTCATACAAGTGTTGTGGTGAGGAAAAGTATGCTAAATGAGCTGACTTCAGTGGGGAATCCTATTTATTTGCTTATTCAAGGAGAGGAGTGGTACTTATTTGGATGTAAAAAATGATATTAAACTACAAAAAAAATCCAATCCAGTATTCCACCATTCCAGTAGTCCATTCCACTGTTTATACACTCCAGGCTATTGTTGTAGCGTAGATGTTTTCCTTTGTTACTTCAGTACTTAACACTATAGCGTTAGGGCTGTACTGATGAGCCAGTCTATTTGCATAGCCCGATCACCTCACCTGGTGGTGCCACTTAGCTACCTGCTAAGAATAATTACTGACTCATCCATCTGTAGCACTAGTGCTATGGCAACAAAGGAAAACGTACACTGCAACAATAGCCTCTGTCACGTACATTATAGTTATATCCCGGTACAAGGGTGATATCATTGTTATTACACGAGTCCGAGGCGGAGCCGAGGACGAGTGTAATAACAATGATATCATCCGAGTATACGGGATATAACTGTTTTATATCCCAGTGCGCGGGAGTGCGCAGAAGTTTACAGATAGTAAATTAAGTTCCGGTTTGAGTTCCTGTCACTGTGCTCAAGATTTCGTCTGAATTGTGTGGAGATTCTACTTCGTAGCTACAAGAGAGACCTTACATACTGCCTACAAACTGTAGTGAAGGGCGGTGTTATGAAGCAGCGGTTCCAGGTACGATTCGCCTTCGTCAGAAATTGGTATGGTGGTGTCGCGTGGTGTGCAAGAGAAAAATAAAGACCAACAAGTGGCTACCATAGTCCGAGATAGAACGATGAAGCTAGAGGAAGTTAGTTCTTACCATAGTGGCCGTTGAGAGTGATTGCTGGAGCGAAAATCGTCACGGACTATTCTTGACATTTGTTAAACTATCACGGTATTGGTAACTTGTAGTGTTATTGTGTAAAGGATTAACAGTTTTCTTGTAAGATTTAGCTAGTTTTGAGTGCTGTATTGGTGTGTTTTGTATCAATATTTCCTTATTTGGCTCTTTGTTCCATTGGTAAACAATGCCATTCGCGGTTATTATGATGTCACGAAAGAGACTGGGTGGCTCCGCAACAGGGTGATAAGTTAGTTATCACTGGGTGATAACTAATATATCGTACAGTAGCAGCGCCGCTCTGTCTAGCTGTATGGTAGTTATAACCCAGCGCGGCGCTTTGATACTCCCACGCACTGGGGTTTAAGTTTAGTTATCACTGAGAGTACACGTATATTGTAAAAGTATTTTAATTAATTAGTGCATGCGTTAGTGTCATGTAACTTGTAAGGAAGAGCAGTACCAGTAGTTTTAGCTTGATAGTGGTGTCTTCAGTGTTGCAAGAGATCGTAAGTACAGTGTGAAAGTATCATGAAGTAGCTATGTACTATTCAGTATCATGGATAGTTATATAGTATAATTTATGATACTAAAATGGCAGTATTACTACAGCCTACAGACCACACACCCCTTACGGATAATGCAAAATAACCTCTCTACAAGGAAGCTTACTCACCTAAGATTTTAGTAAAGCTTAGATGAACGCTGAAACACGCTTAAAGCACTCTAGAATACGATGGGCATTAAACAGAATTTTCTATGATATTAGTTATGTATAGTTAAACCCTACCATGAGTAGGATATCTAGTTATCAACCTGAGGCCAAGGTGTCGGTAACTAGATATCCTACGAGTGCAGGTGGGATTTAATCAGTTTCTATCCCACACTTTGAAGCAATCAAGTTCACAATCAATGTCTCAATAAGGCTAGACAAGCATATCATTGTGTATGGCTTCAAGTTTAGCTGAACTTGTTACCTTGTCCCCAGCTGCCCACAGGCTCGATAACATGACCTTTGATTGCGTGGGCGGCTGGAGACAAGACTATAGTTGCACAATGAGTATAGCTTCAATTTTTACAGTTTTATAATGTGTAAGGTTTTGATTACACTTCTTTCAATTGAATGTGTTATGCTGTCTTCCATATATGTATGCACTGAGGTTTAACTATCACTCCCTGGGTTTAACTACCATATACTCCCAGTTTTTTTACTTTGATGTAGGGCTTCAGTGGGATAGAACTGTTTATCCTGACAAACATAACTACAATGTTAAAACTATGCCTCCTATAATCAAATTGTTGTAGGGATGCTTATCAAATGAATGGAGTAGTTTAACTTGGGTGACTGTTCACCGACTGCAAGTCATTAGCTGCTGCAATATGCTTGGGAGAGCCGTAGCAAATCAACGACTGAAACTGAGATTGCAATGCCTTGAATGTCAATGTGTGCTTTATTGTGTCGATGTGTTCTTTATTGTGTCGATGTGTGCTTTATTGTGTCAATATGTGCTCTACTGTCCTGCCTTTTATCCTCACTATTATAGCTATAGCCATTATATAGTCAAGCACAATAGGGTTTCCATCTAAGGTTATATTGGATATCAGTTTCATGATTATACATAGGTTTTGCTGCTATTGATAATGGTGTTTAGATTACTTCTTTGTCTTGTTTCAGGTAATTTTACATTACCAGTTAAGTGCCTGGAACCTCCCCCTGAAGAATGGCTGGTAAGAAAATGCTCAAAAAACATAGTGGATCAGCTAAAACAAGAAATGGTGGACAACATGTGCACTGATGTACAACCGATTTTGTGCATCGTCCAATTGAAGAGGGATGAAACGTTTAATCCTCTTGTGAAAGAAGGATACAAATACAACACAATTGGAGGAAACCATTCACGCCAAGCCCTCCAAGAGCTTTTGTCTGAAAAACCTGAGCTAAAGTCTTCTAAACAATTTACACATCGAACATGTTCAGTGTATAGCGCAATGGATACAATTCTTGTAAGGAGACTAGCCAACAAACATAACCGAGCTGCAACGCATGTACATGAAATCACCACAATGGATTGGGTAAGGTTCACTTATACTTACAGTAGATATAACATTGTAACATGTACAATTAATTTTAGATTTAAGTATTACTTCATGAAAAGGTTGTCATGTACAGGGTGTATTTTAACTCTGTAATAAAATTAAGTTTGATAGAATAGTGAAGCAATTCAGACTAAAGATATATTGGTGGACCGCTTCAGTGTGCCCATGTCTGAATTATGGGTTACCACTACTATATATCTTTATTTTGCTACTTTTACTGTAATTTTGTTTCACTACTTTTGATTTCTGTCACTAGTGCTAGCTAAACTGTAAGGGCAGGGCAGCCGACTAAGGCAAAGTTAATTGGACAAATTGTTTGTGGTAATGCGCAAACGCAAAAAGCCATAGACTATGCAGAGAATTATCTGTGCTTTAAATCTATTAGCTTGTCACAACTCTAGTTGCTTGCCACCACATGATTACTCTTACGCGGAGCACGGGTTACACTGTCTCCTTTCTCGCTAAATAGCTCCAAAATTATACGCCACAGAACATCAAAATTTGGTACAGACATCGTGTAAACGTCACTCTGCAATAGTACGCTTTGAATTTTCACGATTCATGCTTGATGGAGTTGTTGGCCAATGTTGTAGTCCGCAGGTGTGTGTTTTCACTACTTTCCATATTGTTATCAGTAAAGAGTAAGGCGTAGAATTGTTCTACGAGGTGAGAAATGGTTGGGCCCTAGTTTGTGTGCTTTTTTCAATCCATTAGAAATTGATTTTATTGACAGTGAAAATTTTTTTTGGTAGAACAGTTGTATTGATATGCGATATGTTGACATATCGTGGCTTGTTAACATGGCTGACAATCAAATTATTGTACATTGTGATTAAACTTAATATGTAATGCTTCTCAAAGAAAGAATAGCTCACTTAAAAAATGACATAGACCATTGTTTAGACTCTACTTTGTATTGTGCAATGTATCGCTGTATCGTGATACACCAGAGGCAATATAATATATCCATACATCGTACACACTGTGTGGTTACAACTATAATAGCTACAGTCAACTATTTTGAAACTGATACAATTGCAATTTGTACAAGTAGAAGGAAAAATTTGGAATTCAAGCTCAGTTAGTGATCATAGAAATAAAAGTAAAGAAACAAGGGAAGTCAGATATACTAGTGGACATTAATCTGTAGTTGTTACTGGCCATAACTGAATTGTCCACTACAGTGGACCCTCAGTTATCCGAACACCTTGATTATCCGAATGCTAAATGTGACTGTTCTGTTCTATTACAGAAAATGACTGTTCTATTAGAGTAGTTGAACGAAGCTCTGTATATAAATCAATGGGCTTCAGTTATCCGCACATGTTCACTTATCTTTGGCTAACTATAAGAACAAAGCTGTTTGGATAACTGAGGATCCACTGTAGTATCATACAGTGTGATAGTAACTGCACATTAGGGATCATGGAGGTTTGGGCTTTTCTGACAAAAAAATATTACCCCAAAATCAGCCTCACAATGCCTTCATGATGTCTTAGTAGTATTGTTGATGTACAAATAAGCCCAAAAGTGTCTTCAGAATGGCCAAAATCACTTTAGATAAGCTGCTACAGAATTTTAAATTTCTTGCCTGATGCCTTCAGACAAGTGTAACTTGAAAACTGATAAGGCTACAGGGGTTGACTTTTTACTGTTCGACGTTGCTTCAGCTGGACATGTGCCTTTTGGAATGCCACAGTACGTACAGTGCATTCTTCATGGACTTACGAGTATCCTCTTTTGTGTCCCATTTATCTTGCTCACAGCAAAAGGTGTCGATTCGTGCTAGTGAATTAAGTGTCTGTGATATTCATTTCTGATTTGTACAGCAATATAATAGTCCTTGTTAGCTTGATTTATTGATGAATAAGGGTGTGGTAAATATGGATACCAGATGTCAGTTTAGTGGTTGTAGTGTTTCCCATTCATGTAGAAGAATGAATGCCATGTAGATATTCATTCCAGACCGATTCATCTGCTTGATGCCTTGTATTGTGACTTCCTGTGTTGGTCTGGTGTGTCTTTTTGTTTGATGTCTGAACTACATGTAATTAGTGGCCAGACTGGGTGGCCAAAGGAGGCACTATATACCCAGAAATTTTTGAGGAGATGAAACTTTCATGAGTAATGACAGCTTCATGAAATGTAACCATGAGATATTTGAGATGCACAGCTATTACCTTAGCAAACTAAGGAATGCTTTCTAGACTTTTGTGAATCAAAAATGCAAAAATTATATTTTACATGCTTTCGCAAAAGTTTCATCCCTCAAAAATTGGCTGTAGAGTAGTGATGTGCGATATATCGGAAAAATATCGATTTTGCGATAATTTTGTCGATATTGTTATCGTATCGATTTTCGATACTGCTTTAGCAGATTAAAGGTAATACTTTGCGATGATTATCGAAATATCGAAGAATATTTCGATAAATCTACAGCATTTAGTATGTGATTGCGCAATCACGCTAGAAATGAAGGTTGGTTCTGTACTATCTAGCCACTTTAAAAATTTGTCTACCAGTTTCCTAGGCTTATTATTAGTTTAATGCAATAGTTAGTGTGTAAATTTTATTTCAAGCATATTTATAAATATCGGACGCCCACGCAATTACACCACCCACACAATTAAAAATTATCGAAAATCGTATCGAAATTTCGATATTTACCCCAATATCGTATCGATAACATATAGAAATAAAAATCCTGATATCGCACACCACTACTGTACAGTACCTTGCCATGTTACAACCTTTTCATATTTGATTTGTAACACTAGTAACAGCCTTTTGTCTACCCGCACACCATACTACAAATAGAATTGTATGTCAACTGATGATGCAGGTAACTATTTTTACTTGAATAATCTATTTCTTCTGTATGTAGATACAGCAATGCAGAAAGCTTCTCTACGAGCTATCTAATACTTCACTGGATCATGATCCTCCTTCAAAGAAGCCTGAAAAGTGGAGAAAAGCTTGTTCAACGGTTCTGGTCATAGATGTATGTATATGTCTTTTTGTAACCATTATTGGTGTGGTTTATGAGCTAAGACAATATATGTTGCTAGGCAATTTTCACGATAGTAAATACTATATATGCATGTTAGTTATGTTCCATGAATTGACACTTGCATTTTCTTTACTCTTAAGTTGCAAAGAAGACAGATACTACAGATACTGTTTGATAGTTGGTTAATAGCACAAGTTTTATCACTGTTTAGCCTCCTAATGTCTTACAGTATTTAGCAGACAATGCATGCATTGTAAACACACCTATTTCTTTGCTTGTAGTACAAATTGCAGGTAGTTTGACAATGGCTCTATTTAAGGTGACATGGGATTTACAGTGTAATTGTATGCATTCCTGCTTACTACATGTATTACGTATGTAGGAAACTGCGTATTGGGCAAAAATATGGAAAGTGACGCAGATCATTATTATGCTTTACTTAAAGTAGTCATGATACAGACAGTTTGACGTCTCCTGTTTAGACACTATTTTACTGTGATGGCCCCTAGCTACTGCTTGTGGATCATGCTTCTAAAATTGCATGTAAGTGGTATACACCAAGAGTTCGTACTACATGTATGTAAGGGAAGGGTTTATAATGTTATGACCATACTTAAAAGATATTTGCGTGGTCTTGTTATAGATTGAAAAGCTTGATGAGAGGCTAATATATTTTTTATCAGCTCTACCTAATGAAACTTTTGGACATGTTAGGAAAATTTTTGACCTTCATGCCCAGGGAGAACTGAAAACAATCGCAAGATCAAAGAAAGGAGCTAAAGGTCAAGTACCAGATTTGCCTGGTTCGTCTTTTAAACCATTCCGTGGTTTAGATCAAGACACCTTATGCCAATTGATGGCAGACATTAGCTCAAAAAAGCTGACATTTAGAGAAGCAGTCAGCAAGTGTAGTGACATCAAGGCTATTCAAAAAGTTAGAAATTGCTTTATGAAGGTCACTGGCTGTAAAACGTGGGAACAAGCTGAAGAAAAGTATCCATGTTATACATCATCGGAAAAGCTGGAGCCATTTAAAAGTTTAAATTGTTCAGGGGTTGAGACTCCAGCACAGCTGCTGCATTTTTGTAAGAGAGCAATGGAATTCCCTTGTCCTGTTCAAGACTCTGGAGTGGTTGTTGATCACGAAAATGTGTTCCTGATACAGAATTCTAACAGCAGCGGACTGTTATGGAAGACAAAATTATGCGATGCTACCCCTGGTGCCTTGAGGAATTGTTTTGCGCAAGTAGGAAAGAGCGGATTCCCAGGATTTTCCCTATCTTTTTTGGATTTTACTGGGATGGAGCTAGATATGGTATTGTGAACATAAGGCTATAATAGCATGTAATTATGTGACCGGATCTGAGATTTACCTGTTTGCACAAACCTACTTTACAGTAGAATTAAACATAATGGGGCGAGATATGTCAAAAATCCATTTCAGAGTGCTTGCTTCAATATTGTAATGGAAAAATGGCATTGTTGTACACTGTATGTATTTCCCATAGCAAAAAAAAACCTTTGTTTCATGTCGATTCTTTAGAAAAGACAGAAGATACGAGCTCTTCTTAGTTTTTTGCCAGTCGTAGGAAGACAAAAATTGTCTAGTAATAGCTTTGGTAGTGACTAGTGAGTGTGAAAGCTAAATCAATACATTCATTTAATACTGCATGCTCTGATGCTTTAAGTTATGGCCATTTTTATTGAGCATCTCTGGTTTATTTTCGTAATATCACTTTACACATCGATTTTGTTACTGTTACCACTTTTGTAGTATTGCAACTTCTAAACTAAAACCTTTATTAACTATTGTTTTGGTAATGTACAGTAGTAAAAGAATTGTAATAAAATTGAATTCAAAAACGTGAGATGCTTACAGATCCGATCACATATAAATGTGATAACAATTGTCATAAACTTTTCTTCTTTAGGTACAACAAGAAGCAAAGCAGGCATTACGTGTGCTACGGGCATTAAACTATAATGATGGACTGCAGCATTTTTACGTCATACTGATGTGTGACTTGTCAGTTATTAGTTACCTTGCTGATAGCCTGCATGGCTCATATGACAAGCTGGATTATGGAGCATGTGGATTATCAGAAGAGAATGGTACGTATGTACTTATAGATTGACGATGTGGAAGTATATTGATGTACCATAGTCCAGTCACAGATCTTTTGTAAACCACGCCCACTTATTGAGATTACAAGCAGATGTTAAGCCATGCCCATTTATCAGTAGTTGCATGTATTACAATCTGTATAGCATGAACCCAAGTTGCTTACTGTTTTGCGAGCTTACATGAAACCACGGCCCACTTATTGTATAAGTCATATCATAGCCTAGTCTTGCAGCAGGTCATTACTATGTGAGCCATGCCCACTTTGTTATCAGGAATGTGTAATTGAGTGTGTACTCAGTGCAGCGTTCTGAAATTTGTAGGTATGCAGAGAGCCACACCCACTATAGTTGCTCGATTGCTCAACATGCTGATCCAGCACCTGAAACGTTGCCTCAAAACATATTTCTGAACACACACCCCAGTTTTCACTAGTCCGGGTCAGCAGTTGATGCATTTCACACTAAACATTGTATCTATTTATATCTGACTATAAAAATGAATGAAATCTACTTTAATGCAATTGTTAACATTTCCTATTCTAATTATCTTGCACTTGTTCAACCTTTTAAAGTTTGCGTGTATATTTATAATATAATTTATGTATGTATTATAGTATTTGTATGTGAATCTAGAACATGGTGCAGGAAGTAAGCAGCATACAACCATTGGATTGTTGGTGACTACCGTAGGATCACCATCTTTTCAAGCCAACAAACCAAATTTCTTTACCCACAAGAATGACGCTTACGTCACTGATTCAGCCACTGGTAGAAAAGTCTGTGATAATCAAAAGCCAGTATCATTTTATAATGAGATGATGGAGCTTCTTTCTGCTCAAGATGACTGGATTTTGAGTGCACCAACAGGAATTGGTATGTATGCATATGAGAAAATGTATGTAGTATAGAACACCACATATTTTAATTGAATTAAAATTGCCATAAAATTGATTATTGTGTCATGCACACACCAACAGCTGGCCTTCGAGTGGGCATATGTCTGATGGTTTGGGAAAAACCATGTGTGCTTGTCTGTCCACGCATGTACGTGACCAACTTCAAGGTACGGAATTATAGTTTACAATCTTATATACCATTTTTTGTTGCATGTAGGGTGTGTGGTTGCATTTAGGGGTGTGGCCTCTGCTTAATGGAGCTTGCTTATGGGATCATTGCGATGCAACAGATGTTTTAATAACTATAAGAAACAATATAGTAGGCCTTGTAAGCTTCCAGAAATATGGGATGTGTTCCCTATGAATATGTATGAAAATGAACACCAGCCTTGAGACTTTGTCTAGGAATGGTCTGGATAGACATCCTTGAAAGTTTTGATTGTGGATCAGCAGCTGACTCTATGTCTGGTTATGATAGACAAATCTTAAAAATATCGAATTTTGATTACACAAATTTAATGTTTATTCAATGCTGTTGAATCATATATGGCATAATCACAAAATTTTCTAAAGGCCTTGAAGGGTAAGCTTTCTTGTAGAGTTGTTAGTTGGTGTCGTTTTGTGTAGAATGGCAATTTTGTGTTATCAATAATGTATGTGTGGTCTGTATATATTCGTAAAATAAGGACTGAAATTTCAGTTCTTAAAAATATAAGGGCTGAAGATTCAAAAGGAGTTATAAAAAAGGAGCTGAAATTTCAGTTCATGACTGAATTTTTAGTTCTTAAAGTAAGAACTGAAAGTTCAGTTCTTAAAAAAAGGAGCTGAAATTTCAGTTGAGGACTGAATTTTCAGTTCTTAAAAATAAGGAATGAAATAAAAAAATGACTGAAATTTCAATTCTTAAAAAAAAAAGCAATTTTCACTTCTTACAAATTGAAATTTCAGCTCTTCAAATAAGGACTGAAATTTCAGTTCATAGAATTTTCAGTAACAGTTCCATAGTCATAATATGTTTTTAGGTGAACATTTGTTTCCACATGTAGGAAGCGCTATGATAGCTGGAATAACTGGTAGGAGAAATGTGTGTACAGTGGAACACAGTGATGTTAATTTTATACAATCAAAAATTAGAGTAGTTAAAGAAGTGTCAAAGCCTGTTCAGACTACAGATGAGACTGAGACTATTGCAGAATATGACAATGGCACTTCATAATCAGTGTTTTAAAACTTTTTTTTGTGTGTATATTAGGCTGCTTATAAATTTGCACTCCTTTTGTTAATGCTGTAGTATTGTATACACTTTTGTGTGCTGTATGAAATGCTGTTTGTTTTGAATACTGAAATTTGTATGCGAAATTTAGAGACCTGCAAAATATTAGAAAATAATGCAGTGTTTTTAACACTTTTTTTTTGTGTGTGTATTAGGCTGCTTATAAATTTGCACTCCTTTTGTTAATGCTGTAGTATTGTATACACTTTTGTGTGCTGTATGAAATGCTGTCTGTTTTGAATACTGAAATTTGTATGCGAAATTTAGAGACCTGCAAAATATTAGAAAATAAGGCATTATTTTCAGCCAATATAATAGAAAGTAGTAATTGCCAATATATAATAGATCTTGTTATAATATAATTGTATTATCTATGATTTAATAGATATAACACAGGATATACAGTATGCACATATGCATGATTCCAAGAGATTTCCATCTTAGAAATCAAAGGGGATTTTCCTTAAACCTTTGAAACCTCCTCCCTATGTTGTTTAAATATGTTATCTCTACAAATATAAGCTAGATAATTTTGTTAGTAGAAGCAGTAGTATCATACAGTACGATGGATAAGAGATCATGAAGGTTTGGGCCAGAAATATCACCCTAAAACCAGCCTCACAATACCTTCATGGCACTTTGGTAGTATCTGTTAGGTATATTCAAACCCAAAAGTGTCTTCGGTATGACCTGAAACACTCCCAAAAAGTTGCTACGAAATTTTAATTTTTTCTTATTTAGTGGAATTTTCTACTGACTGACTGCCTGACTGATACCTTCAGACAAGCATAACTTGATAATAGCTAAGGCTACAGGCTTGATTTTATCACTGTTTGATGTCATTTCAGCCAGACAAATCCCTTTCGGCATACTGCAATATATACAATGCATGCTTCATAGAGTTACTTGTGTCCCATTTATCATTGCTGTCTCGTTGCAACTAAAATTCCAAAACTATCCCAGACTTGTATGGTGTTGTCTACTAACACAGGCAGAGTGCTCAGCCCAAAAGACTGTGACAGACTGGTACTGTATCTGAACCTGCCCAAATCTGACAAGTGGGGCATTTCTCAGATTATCACCTTCTTACAACAGGTCTGCCACATATGTTCTATCATTCAATATTTCAACTGTTTGTATGCACTTGTATAGTTGAATGTGCAGTGTACAGCAAGTCTTTGTATGTAGTACATACATACGTATGTAAAGTAGCAACAACGTGAACACAAATCACTCAATAATCAATTGTAATCAAACACACAAACATCATAATGTTATAACCACAATACAAAACCACAGTAAGCCATATATGGATACAAAAATGACTACTACAAATTAACATGCTAATGTAATTACACACTTCCCCCTTGAAGAAAGACTAAAAGTAAAACAGATGGAAAAGACAAGGCAGAGAGCACAAAGGCACATTTCGGTCCTCAGTTTTCAGTATCTCCATATTGCTCCACGGACTTCAGAATGCATCCACTTCAAGTTGTAATAGTTGAAAAATTGTAGCACTAGTGTGGGAATCTTTGTCATCTAGGTGAACGAAGAGCGGTGGGCTCTACGATTGATCACTGCCATCACCCACCAAGGTCTCCAGCAAGGGATACAGTTGATTGACATGCACTACTTTTGTGGCACTACCTTTCTGAATGACTACAGTTAGAGGACTCTTGAGCTTGGTGGCTTTCCATGGGCCTGTCCAGCGAGGATCCTGTTTTGGTGCTGCCGGGTCTTGCAAGAGCACTTTCTATCCTATTGATAGTGTCATGTGTGCCACAGTTGTATAAATGTTGTTGATCATGTATTGATTTGACAATGTTTACATCTATCATCTCCCTTAACTCTAATAATTTGTTCTGAAGTGATATGCTGTAAGCATAAGGGTAAAAAATGGCAGTTCTGTTTAGAGTTGGAAGGTGAAGAACAGGAGGGTTATGGTTAGTACCAAAAAAGATCTCATAAGGTGGCAGACCCGTTAAGGCATGTCTGCTAATACAATAAAAGAAGAGTGCTAGTTGCAGATGGTCTTCTCAATCATTCTCTTTGTCTACCAGTATTCTAAGTAGGTTGAGCAGGGATCTGTTCATTCTCTTTACAAGCCCATCACCCATAGGGTGATAAGGTGTGGTGTGAGACTTCTTTACTCTGAAAGCTATACACAAATCTCACAAGATTTGTCTTTCAAAGTTTCTCCCTTGGTCAGAGTGCAGCTTGCTTGGGGGCCCAACAATAGCAGAGACATTGTCCTTCAACAACTGTACTATTCTGCTTGCCTTCTGATCTCGCATGGGAAAGGTAAAGGACCATTTAGTAAAGTAGTCCTGAGCAATCAGAATGACTATACTGATTTCCATGTGAGGAGGGGGAAATTTGAATATGTCAACTGCGCATGCTACCATTTCTCATGGTCTAGTAGCTATGATTGGTTGTAAGGGTGTTGGTTTGGATGGTGAGGCCTTTACCCTATGGCAAGTGATTGCAGTAGCTACAGTACTGTGACATATCACCAGCCATACCCACCCAGCATGCAAATACCTTTAGACATGATAAGGCCTTCTCAGCTCCCTGATGGCCATAATGGACATACGCGATATCAAGAAATTGCTTGTGTAGTGATTTGGGAACTATATGATCAAATCTCTGGCTATTTCCATAGTTGGTGAGTGGACTCATCTACAGAGCAAGGAGTCCTGAAGCACTAACTGTGGCCACAGTTGTCTGTAACATTTGTGGGGAAATCTAGTCCAGATTCCAGAGTTTGAAGGAGGCCTAGATGATTCAAGATTGTCAACAATGTTGGGTCACTTCTTTAAGCTTCTGATATGTAGCTACCGAACATCTAGGGAGGGGTTGGCAGTAACCAGGGAGAGAGGTTGCCTTGACAAGGCGTCTGCCGTCTGGTTGCAATGTCCTGGACAGTGGACTAGTGAAATCATACTCTTGAATTTCCAACGCCCAATGCTCTAATCGCTGTGAGTGTGTGTTACTCTTTCGAGAAGATTCTAGCCGTTCAAAGTTCTTATTGCCAGTCTCAAGGGTAAAGTGAGTTTCAATCAAATAATGACAAAATTTACAAATAGCCCACAGCATAGAGCTAAGCACTCTTTTTCAGTGATGGTATACTTCTGCTCAGGGGTAGAAAGAGTGTGACTGGCAAATTCTATTATGGTGTTTCGTCCAGTGGAAAGAACAACCCCCAAGCCCATGTCTGATGCATCAGTTGTCAGGATGAAGGAATCACCAGACGGGGGTATCCAAGTACTGATGGAGAAACCAAAGCTTGTCATAGTGCATCAAAGGTTGTCTGCTAGGCCTGTTCCCACATAAAAGGAGTCCGTGATCCAGTAAGTCATGTAAGAGTGAGCTGCAACATCTGCGAACTGTGGTATGAAGCGACGATACAACTGAGTTAGCCAGACCAAGGAAGGAGCGCACCTCCTTAGCAGATGCTGTGATTGGCCAATTGATTATTGCTTGAGTTTTATCTGATTCAGAACTGACTCTACTGGATGAGTACTTAAAACCAAGATGGGATACAGAGCTATGGCCAAATGAACATTTTGACCCACGCAAGATAAAACCTGCTGCTTGAAGCCTACTAAGGACACATTGAAGGTCAACAATGTGGGACTGCATGCTATCATAAAAGACAATACAATCTTATCTACGCAGTCTTTGCAATCTTTCACAACTTTGTCTAGACCTTGTTCACATGGTTGGGTAGCTCCTGTCAGCCTATACGGCATCACTGTAAATTCCCACAGACCATACCCTGGTCAGGACAGAAGGCTGTTTTCTCAATAGAGGCTTCATTCATTGGAAATTGTCAAAAGGCACTCTTTTAGTTTGTTTTCAAAAACACCTTTTTTTGGCAAGTTTCTGTTGACCTAGGAAATGGGTAAGCATCTTTCTTGCTAACTTTGTTGAGCTGTACAAAATCAACACATATGCGAATTTCACCATTGTTCTTGGGAGCATATACGGCTGGGGCACATCATGGGCTGTTACTGGGTCTGATTATACCTTCACTTGCCATATCCTTTAATTGCTTGTGGATGTGTTCCACAAAATGGAACGGAATTGGCCTTGGAGGTAGGCGTGGCATCCCCTGTGCTTCTGACATGGTCTGTCGCCGTAGTATGTCTGAGATCTGATTTGAAAACTGAGGCATATTCCTGTAGAACAGAAGCAATGGCAGGATGGTAATTTGTTGGGATATCTAAGGCCTCATTGATGTTGGAGGCATTGTTTGTGGATGTTCATCATCCAGGACAACTATACATTAGTGTAAGTGCTGGAGCAGCGGAGTCCCTTGCTGTTGAAGGTGTCTGGTATAGAACACACCTGTCTGTGGTGATGCCATGCTTAGTTAAAAAATCACAGTCTAGCATGGTAGGGACTGATAGCTCCTTGACCACAACAAAGTTGTGGGGAACTCTGAGCACTCCTAGGTTTACTGTGGCTGTAATTGTATCTAGTGGAATCAATTGTCTGCCATCTACTGACAATTGATTTAGGATCCAGGATGGTTGCTGTGTGTATGCTGGCGGTCCATGCAGTGTTTTTTATAGGTCTGTGTAGGCTCTGTAGGTTTAGCTGCTTTTTGTCTTTTATAAATTAAATTAGGTTTTTAAAAAAAATTGTCTGCCATCTGCATTAAGAAGTGTGGTGTGTGTAAGAGCCAAGTTGGTGTCTGGGATGTGGGAAGCATGTAGACTATGACTCAGCATGAAGCTCCAGAGTCTAATAATACATGTACAGAATTATCACATATTCTATTTAATACACATGCAGTTTTAATAATGTTTGTATTAATTTTAGTGATAGTAGTCAAAGTTTCAAGCACTTACTAAGGTTTGGAAATGCTTCCAGCTTGGGGTATCAGAGCACCCCCTCTTCCGTTTCCCTGCTGAGTCCAGCATTGGTGAGCTATATGTCCTCTACCTCCACATTTAAAGCGTTCAATGTTTCTTGCTCTACATTTCCTGGAAATGCGTCCCAGTCGTCCACACTTGAAGCACTTGCTATTGGTTGGCGATCCATTGAAGATAAGGCCGTCAGCTGATTGTCACTTGTAGCACCGCCTCCTCTAATTTGTTGAGTCTGTAATCACTGGTAGTAGTAGACTGGTCAACGAACGTAAGGGATTCCTTCGTGGTATATTAGGAGCAGCTCTGTTGCTTTGGTGATGGTAGACACGTATCCTTCTGCTGGCAGCAGTTTAAGCTGCAAGGACACTTTGTCTGGTAAGCTTCTTTCTGTCATATCGTCGAAACTATGTATAAAACTAAGTTATGATCTAGCATCTGTGCGATTCCTTGGTTGCCAGTCGCCATTGTCCCGGGTTTTGGCACCAATGTAAAGCAGCAGCAACTCACACACAAATCACTCAACAATCAGTTGTAATTAAACACACAAACAATCGATCATATAACCACAATCAAAATCGATGTAAGCCATATATGGGTACAAAAACGATTACTACAAATTAACATGCTAATGATAGATATTTAGTATTATAATTGTGGTAAAGGTCACCCAACTAACACATGTGAATTTTGTATCATTTAGCTACGTAGTGCATCAATCTATGGCTTTAATCAGGGGCGGATCCAGGAGCTGGCAAGGGGAGGGGTACAAACAGACTAAGTTGTATAGGTGGTTGGTGAGAGCCAGATTCTCCGCTTGTTAGTTCCTGCAATTTTAAGCGGAAAATAATCACCTCTTATAGCAGTGTCACACTGTTGATCTTTGCCATTTTGGCCTTTGCAGAATGCAGATGGTTGTGAAGTTTTAAAAACTGTTTAACGGCTCTGAATTCCTTAAACAATAGCAACGCGATAATTATTTTTGCTACTCCACTAAAAATTTTAGTGGCGCTTAGTACGCACGAAGGTGCTGGGTGACAATTTTGCAGCTAATTTGACTTTGGTTAAGCTTGTTTCAGCTGAATTTGTAATAAAATGTGCATATTTTCATTGGTCTGACATAAAAGTTTAATATTTTAATTTTTAATCAGAAGTATGGCTGGCTCCTCCACAAGGTGGGGGGAATTTGCCCCAAATGCCCCATCCTGGATCTGCCATTGTTAATATGCACTACACCACCCTACAAGGCTACACCTGGTAGTAAAGTTGGACAAGATACTAGTTTCTGTGCATCTCTTAGGCCACACAAACTTAATTATTAGTTTCTCATCCTCCTGTACTCAAAATAGCAGTGTGGGAGGACGGATTTTTATTTTTATTATGTTTACTAACTAAATAGATGAATTAGCTAGCTAAAATGACTCAAAATGCAATTTTCTTAAACTGCACTAGCAAGGTACCTTGGGTACCAACTATAAAATGTACTACTTGGCATCCCTTAGCCACCAGTGGTACAAAAAATCCTTGATGAGGTAAGAAAACGGTGGGATGAGAAACTAATAATTAAGTTTATGTGGCCTTAAATCCTTTTTTTATTTATCAAGCATCTCTTTGCATGTTCTGTAGATAGACATTTATTTTATTTGTTGATTTATTACCTCAGGTGCTGACCTACAATGTGTTCTGTGATGCTAATCTGGAGTGGGTGTGGCTGGAAGATGTGCAGATTGTGGCTTCCGTGAACCCTAGCAGCATGTTGGGTTGTCATTCACTCAGCACTCGATTTACTTCTGTTGTTAGAATATGCTCCGTTGGGTGAGTACTCATGTACACATAATATTAGCTACATATGTGCACTCATTCTTTACATAAAATAATATACATGCACACTGGATGCTGCTCTTTACTTAAAAATGTATTGTAACTTAATGACACAACTTACCATCCATATAGAACATGACACCCTATAGCACAGTATATAACTAGTGATAGTAATTTAGTTAGTGGTAGATTTAAGATTTTTTTTTGCTTTCTTCAACTGTTATTCAGACAGAGACCAATGCTTACCTCACACCGGTTCTTCATCATGACCTCAGGGCTCATCCCATAATGGGGCTCCACTGCTAGAGTACACTCCCTAGCTGGCTCCATGGTCTCTTTATATGAACAGGTATTGTACATGTGTGTATGTATTTCTGCAGTGATTGGAAGTCTTGTAATCTAATACCCTATAATGACTTTCTTCATCAAGAGAGGTTCACAATTTTTGCAGATTCGCAGCTACATACAGTATATCCATAAAATTTTCTTTTTATCCTCAAAATTTGCAACTGAAACAAAATGGCATTGTTTGAGTATTATAAATGCATAAAAGATTCTGAAAAAAACAAAAAAAACTTGTATTTGAAATTTTGGATGTTGGCAATATGGGAAGTAATCCCCCCTAAAAAATCCTGCCATATGGTATTTCAGTGTTATACTACACTGACTGCAGTAACAAATACTCACTACCTACTGTATATGTACTCATATTACCTTATACCTACCCAAACAGATCAGAAGCACATTCACAACTGATGATCAGTCACATTACTTGTTCACTCCAAGAGACCTCACCCAGTAAGTGGTCATGCAGTGTACTGAGGTAGAAGTTCAGTTCAGAGTCTAGTACTAGTAGCAGTGTGAAGAAGTGTTGGAGGTGTGGAGCTATGAGACTAAGAGGTTGCTCTGGGACAGGCCAGTTGGTGAAAATGTTCAGAAAGCATTTGATGGTTTGTTAAGTTCCATTTTCATGTCAGAATTGAATATTGACTTTGGCGAGAAGAAACAGAAGATCCTGAAGAAACAGAGCCATTTACAGGAGTTAGTAGAATTTGCATCTACATAGGCATAACTGAATTATATGTGTGTACAGTATATCTCTACATGAGTTCTTAATGCATGTCCATTGAGTTCTGAATAACTGCATGTACGGACTGTACAACTCTTACAGTAAATTTGTTTTCTGAATGCAAGGTAATATAGTTTGTCTGTTGTTCTATTGCAGGCTGGCTTAATTGTCCAAGCTCAATGAAGCCACTGTTCTGGTTGGTGAGCTTAAACTTAGAAATGGCCAATTGAACTTATAAATGTAAAGCTGCTGAGCAGAGTACACTCAGTCTGTTAGCTCAGAAACAAACAGAAGCTGGCGAGGCCTTGAAGCTAGGAGATTATTGTTAGTACGCAAGTATGTACGTTTGACAATACTGTAACTCTCATGCAAAATAATGTTAATACTGACTCAGAGGTTGTGCTGAAAACAATGTATAAATATATACATACAGTATACGTTATACAACTTGCATGCATGTGCACTCCAGAATTTCACATTTCTGGATATAGTACATGCATATATTACCAAAGGCACAGTAAACAGGGTAACCAACTTATGCTATCAGTAGTAGCGTTCTTGTACATACGTATACATACATATATACAGCATTTAGTCCAAATTACCATTATGCAGCAAGCCAGTGACAAAAGACTGATGTTGTGAGAAAGTGAAGCAAAACAATCTGAAAAGAGAGCCAAACTAGAGAAGAAGAAGAAAGCTGTTAACAAAGAGCTATCCAAGGAAGCCAAATAGGCTGTTGGCAATCAGTATCAAGACAGAGACACTGTCTGAAATAAGAGCACTACCCGATATGATCAGGGATATCTTGGAGAGAAATGGGAACTTTTGATACTTCATGGGGGAACATGAGAAGGTATGGAGTGAAACATGAGAAGCACTTTTGTAACTAGACATTGGTGCACAGGCAAATGTAAATAATTACTTTCCGGGTAATGGGTTAATATTTAATCCTACGTACAGTAATTTTCTCTATAACCAACTGTATACAACCTTAATGTAGGTATACACAGTGTTGGGAGTAACGCGTTACATACATTACATAAGTAACGCGTTACGTAATATTATTACTTTTGTGGTAACTAAATAACGAAATACGCTATAAAAACGGGCAATATAACTCAAGTTACTTTACTTACAAATGTAACGCGTTACCTAAGTAATATAGTTACTGTAACGAGTCTGATATTACGTAATGTTATTACTACAAGTAACGAAGTTACTAATCTCGTTAGTTATCCTCTGAGTAACGCCTAGCCACAACGAAGTAATGAAGCCTACTAAATGAAGCTTATTCACCAGCTTCTTACTTGTAACCAAGATTTGCACATTGTCCAACAACACAATCATGTCACGTGATAAAGTGGTAGTGTCACACGTGACAGCTTAAGGCTGTGGACACAAAGTAATATAATATGTAAATATTATTATAGGTACTTTTATTTTATGAGTAATATGTAACTGTAACTAAATAGTTCAGTTGCAAATAATATGTAATATGTAACTAGTTACTTTTACAAAGTAACTTGCCCAACACTGGGTATACGGCATGTATGCATGTATGCAATCTATACAATGATTCAAGAAGTGCATAAAACAGTGTATCATATCATAAGCCCTTGTAGCTCAGTGGTTAGAGCACTGGTCTAGTAAACCAGGGGTCAGGAGTTCAATTCTCTTCTGGGGCTTTATCTTTTGCTTTCATGGCTATATTCTACAACTAGCTTATTTATTTATTTTTTTATTTATTAATGCTTTACAGCACAAGTGCTGAAGGCCTGTAGGACACCTGGCCCCACAGCCCGCTCAAAGACCTTAGCTACTTAGACTTTAACTACTTAAGGTGTGTTTGAAAAGTTGGAGGAAGAAGAAAAAAAAAAAAAATCCATGACTGGACCTAGGTGGCCTCGAACCTGCAGCCATCCGATTTACGCTCGAACGCTTACGGGAGTCTACCAGGTGGTCAGGATGTTTTCTCCTTGTTATTTTCATGTAATTATATCCATAGGAATTCTAGAGAGTAACTCATTATCTCTAAGTACCCCAAGTAGAACCAAATGGACACTAGTTTATTTATTAATGCTTTACAGCACAAGTGCTGAAGGCCTGTAGGACACCTGGCCCCACAGCCCGCTCAAAGACCTTAGCTACTTAGACTTTAACTACTTAAGGTGTGTTTGAAAAGTTGGAGGAAGAAGAAAAAATCCATGACTGGACCTAGGTGGCCTCGAACCTGCAGCCATCCGATTTACGCTCGAACGCTTACAGGAGTCTACCAGGTGGTCAGGATGTTTTCTCCTTGTTATTTTCATGTAATTATAACTTAATTCAAAACACCACATGTTAGTGTTATTGGCAGGGACGGTTTTAGGGGGCTCTGGGGTTTCCAGAGGCCCCCTCTGAAATAGCACGCACCCTTACAATTCGTCTGGGTGATAAAAAGTTACAAAGAGTTATGCATACTGTATTATATTATGGCTTTTCTATTGGAAAAACTTTATGCTTTTGCCTTTGAAGTCATCTTCACAGCATTCGATACTATGTAGTGATTTTTTTTGGTCTTCAACTTACAGCTAGGTTGAAGTTGCAATTCCAGATAACCTGGCACACATGAATGACCATGCAAACATTGACCATTTTTGTACAGCTTGCATACAGATAGAAAGTTTTTTAAAAAGTCCCAGAACAGAATTGAACTCTTGACCCCAGGTTTACTAACCAGGTTTACTAGACCAGTGTTCCAACCATTAAGCTGCAAGGGCTTATGTTTATTAGTAATGCACTTTTTGTATTGTTTTCCCTTTTTGTATCATTCAATGAATCTGTGAAGTGTTATTCCACCATGTGAGATAAAATAAAAACAAAAAAAAAAGATAATTAAAACAGCCCCAGAAGAGAATTGAACTCTGGACACCTGGTTTACAAGACCAGTGCTCTAACCACAGCTACAAGGGCTACTTGGTGTTGATAACTCAGTTTTCATTACTCATGAATGAAGACCATGGTATTTAGCTTATCATTGAGACTGTGTATGCAATAGTAGATAACATTTTAAAACACTATCAAGAAACTGCAGCAACAACTCTAATAGAGTATTCATTGGGGTGTACTTATATCTTGAGGTTGCACTGTGTAGTAATAACAATAGTGTACTTGTGCTAGAATTTACTTTTTACAACTGTATCAGTGTCATCATTTGTGTTAGTGTTGTGAAATCTAAAAGCTGTCTAAGAAAACTGAATCATGTTCTTGAAGGCTTAGACAAGGAAGTGTTAGAACTCAGAACAAAGTATGTACATGCAAAATGTGCTACAAATGTATATGTTATTCTTTCTCCTGCAGGTTTAAACAGCATGCTACAGAAGCAGCTAAACTCAAGTTAGATGTGGATAAGGGAAATGAGACAATTGGAATAGCTGAGAACATGATTGGTAAACTAGAAGGAGAGTACGAGGGATGGTCATCACAGGTAACTAGTGCGTAAACTTAAACAGTAACTGTGAAACCTAGTCTGATCACACATTGGGGCCCATCATTATTAAGATAGCTATATGGGCAGATCGCTACCTAATGCAGCAACCAACTTACTAAGTGATAATTATGTCATGTTGTCTATTGAATTTGATTCTTACTATAAATGTTGCACTTTTGACATGTTTAGACAGAACTCCATGCATACATACACAATTTATTTGCTGTATAGTATGAGGGTTTTTATGGGCCAAACAATACATGTTTGCATACCTATTTCATACACGTAGCCACAAAGTCTGTTGTTCATGTGTGTTTTATTATTTTTACCAGTGTGAATTCTTTCTGCTATGCATCAGTTGTAGCTGTATGCACTTAGCTAGTACATCAGTATTGTATACATACATACATAGCTACACATGATATCTACATTCTCAGGTTAAAGATCTAAAAGAAAAGTTGGACCAGTTACCCAAGAGGACATTGCTAGCAGCAGGTTTTATCACTTACCTCAGTCAGGCCTCTGAGGGAGAGTGATGTAGCAAGTTGTCTGACTGGCCTTAACCTGGTAATCTAAGGTATAACCAGCTATTGGGGATGCATCAGTTTCACTGGCAAACTTTTTGGCATAATGGGTGGGTAAAAACAATGAGCAAAATGCTGGCATAATAGGTACAATTTTTGTGATGTGGACATAAAAATTGCACTAAAGATTGAGATACTCTACTAGAATAGTCAGATGTAATAAAATCAACAATACATAGCTAATTGTTATGGGAAGAACAAGTGGCAAGTGACAAGTGGTGATCAAGGTGTACCCTAATAGAACTGTCGCACAATATTACTATACATGTTAAGAGCAAGTGCACATCAAGATACTCTAATAGAACAGTCACTTGACGGTGAAATGTAGCTTTGCACTTGGAAATGGTCAAGATTAATGCTGAGCAAAATTTATAATTCCTGAGCAAAATACAGGGCATAATAGGTAAAAAATAAAACAATTGTTGGAAAGAAAAATAGGTGGAAAAAAGCAAATTTAAATAGACTTGTCCCTATACCAGTTGTGGTAAAGACTGCATGGTTACAAAATGTTGTATATACTATGTACCAGTAGTATGTACATGTGTACAGTATACTTACATACATACATACATGCATATATAAATGAGTGAGATGCATAGTTGCTCTAATACATATGGTACTATGTGCATAAAAACAGATTACCAGTCAATGTTACTACCCTTCATTCGTTACTGTTCTAAGGTACGTCTTGAGTACCGAGAGTGGACAGTTAGTGTGGAAAAGAGAGGGATTACCATCTAATGATCTCAGTGTGGAGAATACTCTAGTTATAAATACTACAAGTAAGCATGTGTGGTTGGACTGATATTATTTATGTACCACAATTCTGCATACAGTATATACATGCATTGTGTAGTATTAACAGACTCTGTGTTAGACTCTGGGTTAGTATTCACTATTTTATGTACATAATGTTTTTTGTAATAACACAGATGCAAATGAACAACGTACTGACGTACAGTGTGTACTATATTTAGAATTCAATTACTACAGATGTGTTAAGCTATTGTGTACTTTACATTTGTATAGACAATTGTGTCCATTTCTCATTGATCCATAACAACAAGGTACTGAGTGGCTGAAAGTTCACTTGAAGGAACAAAGATTGGAAATGGTCAACCAGCAGGTGTGTATATGTGTACATAGTATGTATCTACATTCTTGTGTTTAACACTGTCACTCTATTAATCCATGTCTTGCAGTGTAAAGTTCATACACACTTGTATGCATATATACAGTAGGCTAAATAAACAAACACAATGGTATGTGTGTGTATATTTTGTTTATTCTGTAGGACTCCAACTTCACCATTTCACTGGAGTTAGCAGTCAGGTTTGGTAAGACGTTGATCATTCAAGAAGTGGGTGAAGTAAAGCCAATCCTTTATCCACTGTTGAGGAAGGATCTTGTTAGCCAAGATTATAAAATATTCCTTCTGCAAGTGTGCAATAACTGTTAGTTCTCAACAACACATTCAGACTGTATATGAATGCACTATCCAACTATGGGCTTGTGGTATATACGCTATGATTACCTGTGTCAGCTCAAAGTTGGAATAAATCTGTGAAGTCACAGCAAAATTTTACATGCACACTGATGTGTACACATTGAAACTCATGATTTGAACTACTTAGTTTTACTTACAGTCATAATAAAACCAAAAAACTAGCTCCAGAAGATAACTGAACTCTTGACCCCTAGTGTATGAGGACCAGTGTTCTAGCCACTGAGCTACAATGGCTGGCTTTGATCATTACCTTCCTAATCAGATTGACAATCAAAATACAGGACAAAAGGTTGCATGCAATATGTCTGAGGCTAGTGTATAATTAACTAGTATATAAATTATTGTAAGTACAGCACATAGAGTTCCAGAAATAAAAAGTAGTGAAACAAGATAATGTTATGTATGAATAATGGTATTGCAACATAAGTCTAAGGGAAAATCCCTACAATGGCACTATCTGTTCCAATGGGAATTATCCCACATAGCTATGTTAAATTGCAAGCTGAACTACATACTAGGACTATTTAATTGACAATTAAGTGATCTTTTTAATATGTAAATTTCATACGCCATAGCACTTTGCACAGTTTGCAGTGTCATTATATTGCAGTATTAGAGCAGCATAGTACAAAATAATGGGCATTTTGTGCACTTTGTAATACAATTATGAAACTTTCAATTGGTGCCTTCCATGTATATATCTTGTATGGTATAATGGCCAAACCCTCCCACCCTCATCCAATTTTGCATTCTACTAGAACATTCTAGAAGCCCTTAAAATGTGCACTCTATTAGAGTATTGCAATACCAGTAGTATTACCAAATATTGAAGTAAATCATGTAATACAGTACATTTATAAGTCTGTCTTCAATAATCATTATTGCAGTGTCTGTACAGAAAAGAAGAAATGTGAACCTCAAAGTCAGCCATAGGCTGGTTTTGAGGCCTTAGACAGTACAAAAAGAAGCAAAATCCACACATCCAAATAAAAAACAGACAAGCTGTAAAAAATGGTGCAGCCTTGAAAAACTTTGGTGAAAAAAGTTGTGAAATCAAAGGTGGCAGCCAAAAAATGGCTGCAATGATGTTAATGCTAATAAATTTTAATAATGGCTGTGTGTATTGTTAAAATTTATTAGCATTAACATCATTGCAGCCATTTCTTGGCTGCAACCTTTGATTTCACAACTTTTTTTCACCCAGGTGCTTTTTATGGCTGCATCATTTTTTGTACAGCTTGGCTGTGTTTGTGTGGACGTATTTAATCACACAGCAACATTGTGAGGACCACATTGAACTGCTACAATTTTTTTTTCATTTTTTACCAGAAGATATATGAATATTGTAAAAAAAAAGTTGTGCTACAAAAGTCGTGCTGTATGGTATGTACAATATTGGTGTAGAAAATAATGAAATCAGATATAAATTGAGAAAAATAACAGCCCCAGAAGATATTTGAATGGTACTGTTAATTTCATTTTTATTTGAACAGTTCCATCCATGATACAAGTTCCATGTTATGTGTGAGGTGAAGCTCAACCTTTCTTCAGCTCAGATTTGTCACAGTGACTTCTTACAAGTGGTTGTGAACTTGTGATCAACCCGTAAAGTTGCCAGTGGTTTTTGCTTTTAAAACACTGCCACGGACGAATCACAGCACAGATGCAATATTCAAACAAACAGTAGTGCCCTTACCACTGAGTTACACAAGGGCTGAAATTGTAATTCTTTGAATCACTGATCGAATGATTGGTTCAAAGAGTAAATTGAAAAATTAAGGTAAAAAATCTAAAACCCCAGAATAGAATTGAACTCTTGATCCCGTTTTACTAGACCAGTACTCTAACCACTGAGCTGCAAGGGATAGGTGCATATTATCTGAAGTTGACATGACCAAAAACAGTATCAACTTCACCACAAAGTCTTAATAATGTCTGGTTTAATCGTTGGTAGTCAGCAACTCCCATACACCCGTGCACTACAGTGTGACTGCCCTCTTAGACTTAGATCTGTTACCACCCTCAATTCGAGTTCAATCTTTCCCACATCACGGACATGACACTCTTTCTATTGTTCAAACTGCTCACTGCACGGGATCCAGGGAATATTTGAACAACAGGTATCATGTGCAAGCAGAACAGAAATAAAATTGCAGGTGCTTTTGTGTTTAACATAGTGCCTCGTATAGTACAATGAATGGCTTGATTGCGGTGGACCAGGGGCGGATACAGGGGGGGTCAAAGGGGGCTCTTGACCCCCCCCCCCCCTCCCTCCTCCCCTCCAAAATTTTTTAGTATACCAAGATCAAGATACTCTAATAGAGCAGTCACTCTAATAAAGCAGTCACAGCATTAGAACAGTGTGTAGTGAGCTATTTAAGGATTTTTATGTACTTTATCAGCTATAAATACATGGTTGGTGAGGTGGGCAGCTATTGTCAGCTGATTGTGGCTTGGTCTCACCATATCAAACCAGAGACAATGTAGTGCTTCAGTTCATTTTTGACCCCCTTTCTATAAGTCTGGATCCACCCCTGCGGTGGACTGGTGATGCCACACCCCAGAGTGATATTGCATGATGGTTGTATGGCCTCTCGTATGGAGGTATGTATTTCTGTGTGTATATAACTTTGGCTGATTGGCTACTAGTACTTGGCCCAAAAGGTGGGGGGGCAAAAACATGCTTTTGAAAATAGTGTGGGGACCCTGGCCCCCGGTTTCGATGCCCTTGGACACATTCATAGTGATGAGTAGTCTGGCTACACCTGCCCCATTACATAGAGTAAGGGTGGGCGCCGCCAGACTAATATAAGCGATGAGCAAGTGAATCACTATTTTGCCTCAAGCTTGTAACTTATACTGAGCATAATGTATGGCATTGCTATCAGGTGGTTACCAATGCACCTGACAATGTCATACATATTTAAACTGTAAGCTCACTGGTTATGTACACATGTGGCAAGGTTGAGGACAAGGTTGAGATTCTATGATGAGCATGACTGAATCTCTGCTTTGTGCTGTTGCAGTTTCACCGTAAATTCTTACCGGTGAAACAACATAATCAAATGGTTAGGACAGTGGCTTGTATGCCCCATGATGCTGGCCGGTTCATGCTGTTGCAGTTTCTTGCACTACTTACCATGACTATAACTGGTTATTATGGAACTTTGAGACAGTTTCTATCCGTGTTAACCTCCTGCAAGTTACTAGTCTTGTCCAAGGTGGATTTGTCCGCACATACTCAAGTGTTTAGGATACTTTCCCCAGCAGATTCAAGCCTAACAGAGCTCTATATGACATGCTTAATATAATGCTGCAGAAATGTTCATTTGATATTTAGCTTTTATTTCTCTTGTAATGCTGTGTACCCCCGGACACTAAACAAGACTATGGGACTGGCCATAATTGACGCAGTAATTATAAGATACATGAATTATAGTTTAGCTTTTTTCATTGTACCAGTGATAGACATGATGTCATGCACTCATCCAGTATTTTCTATAACACAAACTGAGTACGTATGCAACAAAATTTAATATTTTATCTTCAAATGTTTAGTAAAACACTTGTTCGTATTCTCCCTATTGTGTTGTGCGTATTGTCAATCTTATATCAATTGCTTTATTTTACAGATTATTAAAACAAGATGCCATAGAACTTGCCAGCTTGAGCAATCTTAGTGTAAGTATATTTTGTTTGTGATCTTACAATAGACCATATGCAATCTTGGGGGCATGGTTTTGTAGTATTGATGCAAGAATATTATAGGGATGGGCAATTATCCATTTATCGTGATAATCATGATTATTTAGTTGGCAATCGTCTAATTTTCATTAACTAGTGATAATTAAAATTGGCAATTATCACACAATAATCGATCATCTTAAATATTTTTGCCGTTTAGTTGAATATTTTAGGGTTTTTAGTTATAGTGGTTAAATGTACAATAATTGTGATAATGGCTCATGATAATAATCGTACGACAGAAATGTCGGTACCCTCCCATCCCTAGAATACTATAGTCAAACTTCTCAGATGTTCCCTTAAGATATTTTATAGCTACAAATACAGATTATTGTACACAAGTTAGTACTAATTTAATTCCCTACCCCAGGAATTAATAAACCCAGGACCAAAGACCTGCAGGGATCCAGAAATTTTATATGTTTCCTAGTGTTTATGTATTCTATTGTATTAGATACCTCTGCAAGTCACAGTGTCTCATCTTACATAGTCATAGCACTTCTGGACCATGCATCACATGACGTCTATCATCAGGTCTGGACTGGCTGCTTACTGGTTACAGCTGGCTTTCTGTATGACAAGTACACTAGTGTTGCTTAACTGGAGAAATTTTGTGTAACAATTTTTCCAGGAAACATTTTCAGTGAAAGGGTGACTGCTGGCAAGAGCTGCTGGTTACACAAGCAGTTTGACAAAATTATAATAGCCTTGTGTGCTTCATGTGGTGCATGAGAAGTTAAACTTCTAGTATTTATTAATATTAATGGTGCGTATGGTACCTGGAGGTGTGAAAATGAGCACCCATCAGAATGGCCTATGCTAAGCAGTCCAAACCCTCTTTCATATAGGCATTAAATGCTAGGGATTGTGTGAGGCACCATGATATAGAATAAGTGATCTGGCCATGCAAGATGGGATGCTGTGACTTGTAGAGGTAACAGGCATGAATATTGTGAAGTACCAATTGAGTTCACTTCCAGGTCGACTGCTTATACTACCTCATATTATTTACACATTACCTATCACAATAAGAATTATTATTGTTTAATTTATTGTTAGCATTTATATTCCAGGAAGTGAGAAGTCTATGTGATATATGATGATGGCCTGGAAGTCAGTCCACTCGCTTCAGCAGTGATAAGCCCCCTGCCTATATTATGGTGAAGAGCCTTAGATGATCTGTAGATGTCCTTATACCAAGAAGCTTAAGATGGCAATCGACTTAATTGTGAATTAGCCAATTTCGACATGTAACCGACAATTCCTTTGTAGCATATCTAAGTGTGTATTACATGTGTTTATATATAATATACTGCAATGTAAGGAGTGAAAAAACATAATGAAGTGTCCATTTATATGTTGGTATTATTGTTCACTTGTATTGTACAGAAGTGTTTGTGGAGCCATCTAGGGACTTGCAATCGTTGTTTGCAACACACACTTGAATGTTGCAGTAATATTTACACAGTCAGACGTTTTGTGCTCCAAGTATGAAACTTACACATCTGGTGGATATACATGTACTGATAGTACATTTGATAAACTTGTCTTACCACTATTTCATTTATTGTGTTGCAAGCCTTGATTTGCATCATTTTGAAAGAACCATTGCATCACATCAGTGAGTGTTATGAAGATGATATTGACTATAGAGCTGAAACAAATATTCTGTATATAGGCCCCGGCCGATTATGCCGGCATAATTTAAAGCATAATAGGCAGGCAAAAGCATCGAGCATAATGCTGGCATAATAGGCAAAATACACAAGCATATTGTTGTTTAATTTTACCAAACCTAGGCCATTCCATCATTCTTTGAGTTCCAGCTCGAGTTCCTGCAAACAACGATCTCTCGAACACTCTTCTAGAAGATCCAGCCATTAAGTAGCGCCTTAATACTAATAACTATAATTATTACAGAGTGGCGCTATAAATAAAGTGCCATGGCAGCTGGTGAAGGTGTACTAGCACAACTCAGTGAAGCGTCGTCTGCATCGAGTGATGAACAGGACAGTGATGTCGATGATCATGATACAGTTAGTTTAATATCTTCTACCTCGGGGACGTCTAAGACAACATCGCTAAGTGAATGTCATGGGGAAAGTAGGAGTACCTCTGCTACTGATAACGCTTTAAAGAGAGCTCCATCATCTCTTCTCTCAGTATTACAGCAAGCTAAAACATCAGATTTAAGTCGAAAAAGAGCAATTCGCAATAATCCACCTAAGGGAAAGAAAAGAAAAGTATCTACTGGCACTGGTTCATCTGCATCAACTTCAATGAAATCAGTGACCCCAAGAGATAGGTGCAATCGATTCCCGAAAGAGTACTTGACTGTGTCTGGTGGAAAGCTCTTTTGTGGATGTTGTAGAGAGGAGGTGTCAATGAAGCTTAGCAGTATAAAGCATCACATTGATTCCAATAAGCACAAAGTGAACAAGGAGAAAGAAGCCAAGAGAGTATGCGGTGACAAAACTTTAGCCCAGCAGTTGCAAGCATATGAAAGTGAAACTCATCCTAGAGGTGAAACTCTATCTGAATCGCACAAACTGTACAGAATAAAAGTAGTGACAGCTTTTTTGAAATCAGGAATACCACTTCAAAAGGTTGGCGGACTGAAAGAAGTTTTGGAGATTGGTGGATACAGGCTGACAGATGAAAGAGGTATGCGTGACCTAATACCATTTGTTCGTACTAATGAAGGGAATAAGATCAAGGAAGAGCTTTCAGGGAAATTTGTTTCCATAATTTTTGATGGCACTACCAGGCTTGGGGAGGCTTTTGCTATTGTACTACGGTTTATTTTAGCAGACAAAATTGTGCAAAGGTTGGTAAAGCTACAAATACTTGCAAAGCCAATGAATGGTGAGGAACTAGCTCGTGAGGTTATTAGTATTTTACAAGTTACGTATGGAGTAAAGTCAGATCAGCTCTTGGCATGCATGCATGACCGCGCATCTGTTAATGGTGCAGCCATGAGAACAATAAACGTAGTCTTTCCCTCACTTGTTGATATAGGATGCTACTCTCATACCATTGATTTGGCAGGAGATAAGTTTGATGTTCCAGTACTTGATGAATTTTTTCGACTGTGGGTCAGTTTGTTTGCTCACAGTTCACGGGCAAAAGTTGACTGGCGGACAACAACTGGGATTTCAATTAAGTCTCATAGTTGCACAAGGTGGTGGAGCAAATGGGAAGTGCTGCACCAAGTTTTCAAATATTTCGGTGATATTGTCTCATTTTTACGAAATACAGAAGCATCACCTGCAACTACAGTCAAATTACTGCAGTTGTTTTCTGACAGGCAAAAGCATGAGTATCTGCAGCTTGAACTAGCAGTAGTTATTGATGCAGGTGAACCATTTGTCAAGGCTACGTATAGCCTAGAGGGAGACGGGGCTTTGGCATTCAAATGCTATGAAATATATACCAAACTGCTTAGTGCTATAGAATTACAGCACTATCCCAATCTCTCTGCTGTGGCAAAAAGGTTGACAGGCAGTGTGCATTCCTTGCTTGACAGGTTTATGAAGTATGGGAAAGATAGGGTTACACCTGTTGTGAAGTATTTTAAATCTAAATTTTCAAATGAACTGTCTAAGAGTCTATCAATTTTTAAAGCTGCACGAGTCTTTGCTCCATCAAAAGTGAAAGAAGTGGCACCAGATGTTAGCATTGTTAATTCATTATCAGAAATAACCTTTTTGAACAACAAAACAACATTAGACAATCTCAAGTCTGAACTCCCGCAGTACATTGCGGTATCTGCAGATACATCGCCAGAAGTAGATGTCATGTCCTGGTGGGCTGAACATTCACAGGAGTTACCGCACTGGTCATCCGCTGCAATGATGGTTGCTCTTATACAGCCTTCATCAGGTGCTGTTGAAAGAGTATTCTCAATTTTAACAAACACTTTCAATGCACAGCAAGAGAGTTCCCTTCAAGATTATATTGAAGCATCCCTCATGCTGCAATATAACTATTAGTGACACTATCAGTGCATGTAAAAAACAATCAGTAATTATACTAAAACAATATACATGAATGTTATGTACTGTACTTGTAATGTAGCATAATAAGAAATGATGAGCATAATTTTGAGCATAATGGGCTATACTTTTGAGCAGTGCTCAAAAGCATAATGGGCAAATTTTTGAGCATAATAGGCCGGGGCCTATCTGTATACCAGTGTGTGGCAATGACCATAATACAACAAGACATCGAGATTGGGAGAATGGGCTGTAGCCTTGTGATCTGACCCTTAATCTGTCGTGTGAGATCACATGATCCTCCGAGATTGAATCATGGTAAATGTGTACCTCAACACCTATGATAAAGCTCAGGCTGGTATATTTGGTGGTATGCCAATTTACCCCACACCAGATGTCCTATGTGATCCCTCCTAACTGATATGCTATAACGCAGCCCATATCCTACTAACCAGCCGTTGTTTGGTACTATGGACCTTTGGTGGGATAAACAGGGGCGGATCCAGGAGCCAGCAAGGGGAGGGGCACAAACAGGCTAAGATGGTTGTGGAGTCTTAAAAGCTGTTAAAAGGCTCCAAACGTCTTAAACAACAGCAATACGATAATTAATTTTAGAGGCGCTTAGTACGCACGAAGGTGCAGGGTAACAATTTAACAGCTAGTTTTACATTGTTTTACTTCAGTTTCAGGTGAAATTGTAATAAGTGCTAGTAAAATGTGCATACTTTCATGAGTTACATAGCTAAACTTATGTTGGCCTGACAAAGTTTAGTATTTTAATCACAAGTATGGCTGGCTCTTCCTGGGTCTTCCACTAGGAGGGGGGGGGCATTTGCCCCAAATGCCCCATCCTGGATCCGCCATTGATAAAGTTTCCAGCACTGCAAACAATTAGTGATAATGCTGCTCTTTTACTGCCCTGCTATAGCATAGAATGATCTAGAACAGGCAGGCTGTTACATATGGTACTGCCCCAAACCTGTTGATACCTTCTAATGAATACCGCAATGCATAGTGATCAAGCTAACCCTACTGTTGAGATATTTACTGAATAGTGCATAGTGTTCAACGTTAGTTCCCATCTATTAATGTTATTATGGCCACCTTCAAGTTAACCTTCAATTAAACTTATAATATGCAACAGATCTGAACAAGTGATAAAAATATACACAACTCAATCAATATGACAAACAAAACTTAGTTACAGAATAAGTTAGAATACACACTATTATAAACCAATTGCATTGTGTGTGGTGTTTTCCCATAATCTCCAGAACACCTATGTATCAAGATGACAATTGCTAATAATCATAGAAATAAAAGACCACTAAACATGTCACAGAAATTGGACAATCAAATCAGCAAATGAAGCCAAAATCTCACTAGCCAAATCAACACTATTGCAGAACTTCCCAGAAACATTTTAGGTCACTCTGAAACCACGCTAATTTTCCAGTGACATTGTAAGGCAGAAAAGCGACAATCTACATCATTCTTACAATAGCACTGAATGAACTGAGCAAATGACAATGCTCAATTGATGATTTGATATCCATGTGGTACAGTATATACACAGATGACAATAGACTTACCTCAGCAGTATGCACATGACTCCAATGAATAAACATCTGTGTGCCACTAGCACCTATTATAAAGAGGAACATTCATCACTTGTGACAGCAGTTGCTGGTCTTAACTAAAAGTCAACACAATAAATTATGAAGGTGATTTGTGACGTGTCTGTTGTTGGAAGCTTTAAATATGGGACACCTTCTAATGATTGATGGTACACACCAACGTTGAAACCGGGTCACTACTGCTGACCCGGATGACCCACTGACCCGGATTAATTAAAGCCGAGGTGTGCGATAAGAGCTATGTTTCAGCTAGGGCTAGTCTCGAGCGAGCGAGACTACGTTTTGAGCATTCGATTCGTGTTGAGTAAACAGGGGCGGATCCAGACTTTACAATGGATGAATTTCATAATAACTAAAGTTGCCCCTAGCAACCTGAAGTTTACAATATTTGTAGGGGTAAATGTCTATAGTAACATCTCCAAATTTTAAAAGGATAGCATATATATAGGTCATGAAATATAACATTTTAAAGTTTGTCATTTTTCCATACATTGTCTATGAGAAGGGGCAACAGTTGCCCACATAAATAGTGTGTGGGAAAACAACAAATTCAATTAATGTCATTTCTCAATGTAACATTATTTGTAGCTGTGAATCTCACAATTAACCTCTCCAAATTTTAAAATGATGGAGTATATAGATCATGAGATATGACATTTTGAAATTTGTGGTTTCCTCATACATTATCCATGTGATTGCCCAGAAGGGGCAACTGTTACCCCCTCCCATAGATAATGTATGGGAAAACTGCAAACCTTAAAATGTCATATCTCATGGCCTATATATGCTACCCTTTTAAAAATTGGAGATGTTACTTTTGACATTCACACCTACAAAATAATGTAAATTCAGGTTGCTAGGGGCAACAGTTTAAAATTCCTTACTATGAAATTCATCTATTGCAACTTCAGCCTAACTGTAGGTTGAAGACCAAAAAAAAAAAGGTCATCACCTACTAACAATAGCTACCCCTCACCATAGATACCCTCAGTTTCGTACTATATACTGCACTTACTAATAAATGAGTGTGGCTGAGCGTATGTTTGTAACGCAATAAGTGGGCGTGGCTCATGAAAGAGCTACGCGATAGCGTTTATAAGTTTCCACATCGTCAAACAAACAATTTCGTTTCTCACGTGATCCAATCCGGGTCAGATCCGGATAATTTGTAAACCGGGTCAGACCCGGATAGCCCGGAGAAAATGTGACCCAGTTGACCCGACCCGGTTTCAACGCTGGTACACACCATAGTCCCTTCTTAATATTTCATCGCAATGGATAATGGATATCCTACCATGTTTAATATAGTAGACGATAGTAACAAATTATTATTTGTTGTATGTTGTGAATGGCTAAATGTATCACTCATTTCTACATATGTTAATATACCTTGTAGTAGATACTATGCTGCTACGTAGAACAAAAAATATTTGACAACTCACAACCAAGGTTATAACAAGTAGCTCCACTAATGACTGCACCAAATTAAAGCAGTAAATGTTCCTCACTATTTTTATATTAGTAGTGCAAAATAATTATATCCATTCGATGAATCACTGAGTTTCAGGGGCTAGCTGGACAATCGTTGCTGGTGTTCAGGTAGCAAGCTCGGTAATGGCTGTACCCATCCAGGTGCACCCATAATTAATACAGACTAAAAAATATACACCTTCTATCTCTTTGGAGCATCTTTCAACAATAGTATCATAAAAAATCAAATATACTTGAATTTACCAAGATTCCTCTGTCAATTTAGTAAACTTCTATGTAATGCTCAGCACCACATGATTCTATATTTGGGTGGTTGAAAGTCAAAACAATGTGCTATAATTTGGTGAAACTGCTCAGTACTGGACGTGTAAAGTAATTGTTAAGGAATATTAAGGAGGATTGTTGTTTACTCAACTTCTCAATGTTGGTTATGAAGTACGCTAAAATGCTCAGTGTGTGTGAGTAGAAAATACAGAAGAGTGAAGACGAAGTACGATATTGGGGCTGGAGGCTAAGTTAGTCCATCTAAGCTTCTGTACTATTTGTGCAGTAGTATCTTAACCCTTAAACCCTCAGAAAACTTTTTGGAAATGCATGTTTACACAGTATGGACATGCATGGCGACACTAGGTGGGGTAACTTAATTCTTATAGCCTACAAATACACATAGATTAAAAGTGTGTTTACTGGGTAAGGTTAAATGAACACTGTAACTACATTGGCTTACTTGTTATGAAGCGGTGAACAGCGACGAGTCATGTCTCCGTGTTTCTAAATTCTTGTCTCGTGTTTAATTTCGATTGTGGGTTTACTCACATGAGTCATATACGGCCTGATGCAGAATTTCACGAAGAGTTGAAAATGAAAGTTGTTGCAAAGCGATAGGATTAACTACCATCGAGTTATTGACCATTTTATAAAGGTATGTAAAGGGTTTGCGTGTTTCCTTACTGAAAAGTTATTTTCACGACTAGTTTTGGCTTCACCATTTAGTGTTAGGGTAAAACCCTTGATATCATTTTGATCCTTGCTACATCATGAGTAGAATGACATAAATTGCATAGCCATAGGAGGGACGCTTCGAAAGTTACAACACTTTGTGCAAAGCATGTGTATTTATTAAGTGTAAATCCAGTTTTCTGGATTATGCGGGTTTAAGGGTTAAGCTGTACAAACAGCAGTGTAGTAGCTAGCTAGGCATACCTTCTTTTAAAGCAAATCTGTAATGAAGAGTCCACAGAGATGGGCTTGTTAAAGGGGACAACCAGATCTTGTGCCCGGGTAATTCAGAAAGCTAGCTACACCCCGGTGTGTTTTGTTACATATCTCTACACAGTGACATAGCTAACAATGGCTATAGGCGAGGAAAAAAACTTGGACTATTTGCCAAATTCACCTACATTTTACACTGCCTAAGTTATTTACTGTACGGTAGCTTTCAGACCTTCCCCTCTAGGATTGTGATGACCGACAGTTTAGGCCTTGCTTAAAAGGTGGTACAAATGTGAATGTATGTTGGTGGTGGGATAGGGGGCTTAAATCAATCTCCTTACTGAGGACACTGTATTTGCTGTTATAGACTATGTGCAATCTAGAGCATAGTCTCATATATTCCTGACAGCAAGAAATTCTATACTGGGAAAATTTTAAATGCTCATACTCTTGATCAAAGGAACATCCGAAAAGTTACTATAGTATTCTTGCAAGACATTCTGGTTACAGATTGCACACGATCAATACTACAAAACCATGTCCCCAAGATTGCAAATGATCTATTGTAAAATCACAAACAAAATACACTTACACTAAGATTGCTCAAGCTGGCAAGTTCTGTGGCATCTTGTTTTAATAATCTGTAAAATAAAGCAATTGATATAAGATTGACAATACGCACAACACAATAGGAAGAATACGAACAAGTGTTTTACTAAACATTTGAAGATAAAATATTAAATTTTGTTGCATACGTACTCAGTTTGTGTTATAGAAAATACTGGATGAGTGCATGACATCATGTCTATCACTGGTACAATGGAAAAAGCTAAACTATAATTCATGTATCTTACTGCGTCAATTATGGCCAGTCCCATAGTCTTGTTTAGTGTCCGGGGGTACACAGCATTACAAGAGAAATAAAAGCTAAATATCAAATGAACATTTCTGCAGCATTATATTAAGCATGTCATATAGAGCTCTATTAGGTTTGAATCTGCTGGGGAAAGTATCCTAAACACTTGAGTATGTGCAGGCAAATCCACCTTGGACAAGACTAGTAACTTACAGGAGGTTAACACGGATAGAAACTGTCTCAAAGTTCCATAATAACCAGTTATAGTCATGGTAAGTAGTGCAAGAAACTGCAACATCATGAACCGGCCAGCATCATGGGGCATACAAGCCACTGTCCTAACCATTTTATTATGTTGTTTCACCGGTAAGAATTTACGGTGAAACTGCAACAGCACAAAGCAGAGATTCAGTCGTGCTCATCATAGTTCAAATCTCAACCTTGCCACATATGTACATAAGGCCACTCCAAATAAATTCTCTGTTTCCCGTCCACCGCCCGCATCTGGTTACTGCCAGCTCTAAATATTCCATTATTCCGTATTCTTCCATTATTTTCCGGTTATTCTTGCATACTGATAGACTCAGTAAAAGCCATCTTGAAACAGTGTCAGCTCACATGTCAGCAGTGCTATCAAGTCAGCACAAACGTCGCGTTTGTGTTCTTTTTGCAACTTACTATAGTATGTTCACGTTGAGCTGAATCCTGAAAAACAGCTAAAAATTAAAAGTGGATTTTTTCTCAACAGAGTTAACATTTCAGCCAACCAGATGATTATTGGTAACAGCAAAGGAGTCAACAACAGACATGTACAGTTTGGCTCCATTACAAGTTTGGGAAAGGGCTGTAATGGATGCTGTACTTATATGGCTTCCCCATAGGAAACGTATTGTGAAAATTTTGATTGATTGTAAATATTATGTCAAACATTTTAACAAAATGATTTTGAAATGTTTTTAGCGGATCAAGCAGTACTACAATTGAGCCAAATTTCAAGATTGTGTGTAATTGCATCCATGAGTTATTAAATGTTTTTGAGGATTCAGCTCAACGTGAACATACTATAAGGAAGGAACAAGCTTAAGCATGCTTTCATGCAACCTTTTTGGCTGTCCCAGGCAAATAATGGCTTGAAAGGCTAGCCAATCTTATGAAATAATGGAAATGGACCGCCCGCCCGCATGCGAATATGCCAGTGTCCAGGACAGAAAACAGAGAATTTATTTGGAGTGGCCTAACCAGTGAGCTTACAGTTTAAATATGCATGACATTGTCAGGCGCATTGATAGCAATGCCATACATTGTGTTCAGTATAAGTTACAAGCTCGAGACAAAAATTAATAGTGATTCACTCGCTCATCAGTATGAATGTGTGCATACACAAGTCACTGCAAATTTAGTTGTGAGTTATCGTACCTTCCATCAAGGTGCCTTCCATATTCATAACAGTCACCAGTTTATCTCCTTTATAAAGTCACTCACTTGTCATTGTTACGCAGAAAACGTGGTTGACCACAACAGCAATGTGCGGTGATCACGTGATTAACCAGTTTCCTGTATTATGTAACTTTGTGGTTGAGCAAATCTGTACATAACGAGATTGTTTCCCAAATGTACGCATTACATAATTTGAAATGGAGAGATCTGATTGGAGCTTCCAACATTCCGGCAGCGCCAAACTTTTTGTACACAGTTTCACCAGACCCTCTTTTTAGGGTCGGGCGCCGCGAGACTAAGTCAATCTCTAAAAAGAAATTTAATTTTTTCCACAGCCTACTGAATACAGTGGTAAGCCATAATATTAATGGCTCGATTAATGGTTAAATGCCAATCTTGAAGCCATATATACTAATTTAATAGAGATATAATTTATCATCTTCCCAAATGTCATAAACAACCATATTTGACAGGTTTCCCACACATTAACTACTTCCTTACAAAGTAACTATTTATATTGGCACAAATTACATCACTACTCTTGGAACAGCAGCATGTAATAGCTATATATAACTGCATTACCTACAAGTCTGCATCATTTTGGGTGTAAGGAAGTTACATGGAATGTTACTCTGTATTGTAGGATTATATATAAGATATCAGAAATTCATGGATAATAAAGTGTATATAATCATTTTTCTTGTTACAGCAGCATCAGCAGGTTAGAGTTCCACCAGTTAGTTACATCATAAAATATGTGCACAGCGGCGGAGGAAGTAGTTGATATGAGGGGGGGCTGGGCTGACCCAGACTTATTTCTATAGTTTGGTAAGGTGAGACCAAAAAAAAAAAAAAAAAAAAAAAAGGTCGCAACCAACTGACAAGAGCTTTCCACCTCATCAGCTACCATTTCTAGCTGATAAACTACATAAAAATCCTTTCATAGCTCACTACACACTGACTACTTTATTAGAGTGACTGCTCTATTAGAGTATCTCGATCTTTATCACGGTTTTCAGCCCCACTCCAAGAAAGATAATTTCGGTGTGATATCATTCTGAGGGGGGGGGGGGGGCTTTAGCCCCCTAGCCCCCCCCTTTCCGCCGCCTATGTGTGTGCATGAACTACATTCATGTTAGTCAGTAATACCAGTGTAGTAAGTTGTAGTAGAGTCTAATCAGTACTGTTTTCTATCTGTGTGTGCAGTCACCTCATGTAGGTAGCTACTAGCTATACTATACATGTGTTTTTCCTATGAATTTAATTTGGAGTTTTAAGATTTACTTTTGATTTAAATTGTACGGAGAACTTTGAAAGTTTCCAGAGTTTGTATGGTATGAATACTTATTACTTAACACATTATGTAATGTATGTGTGTGTCTGTAGCTCTCACTATCACTAATGGTCCACAAGACACAACAGTGTGTATCAATCAAGTGGTAAATTGTACATGTGGATTTACTGGAGCTGATCCTAATATTGTGGTACCAAATTGGAGAATAATAAAGAGAAAAAATGGAGTGGTTGTCAGTGATGAGGATATCAGTGGAAATGAAATTCTAAGAGACACTAGTGTTGGACTGGAGTGGATAGCTGATCCACTTAATGGAAACAGTAGTGTGTTAAGAGTTGGTCCAGTGGACAGGACTGATGATCAGTCATCATATCAGTGTAGTTTTGCATTGTTGAATAGAGTTATTGAGAGCTCTATAGGAACTCTGACAGTATTAGGTAAGTTAGATTCCGGCATTAACCAGTAGTGTTAATGCACAAAGTATATACACACAACCGTGATTTATGATTAATTAGATTATGCACACACCTCAAGTATGAGTATGGACAGTATATATGGAGTATTGTTGTTGTTTTCCAACAACAATTAATTTTATGTGTACACAGGATATTATTAGATTTCCTTGTCTAAAATAGGGCAAAAATAATTGATCACCTTGTTGACATCCCCACTATATACTTCTTAACTGACACCTTTACCCATGATACATGATACCATAGAGGCTATAATATTGAGATTGATGTAACCATGACAACAATTAATTTTCCCATCAGCATCAAAACTTGATTTCTCTATCCCATCATGTGATCAATATTGATCAATTAAGCTGGTCTAGTAGCGTATAATTGTAGTTTTGTGTCGTTTCAGTTGTGATCTGTACATCAATTTTTGTCTGTATCCACCATTGACAACTCCGAAGTTGAATCAGTTCCTTCCCTTGATGGCCCCTCCTACCCAGGCATATCTCCTATCCAAATTGACTGTGATGGTATTTCTCATCTCTTACAGGAACAGAACCCTCATAAAGCTTCTGGTCTTGATGGCATTTCAGCTAGATTTCTAAAAGAGACCTCTGTTAACATTGCACCAGTCCTTGCATTGATATTTAATGCTTCCTTCACCCAAGGTAAACTTCCGCTTGATTGGAAAAGTGCTTTTATTACACCTATCTTTAAGAAGGGCTTCCATACAGATCCCTCCAACTACCGTCCCATTTCATTGACATGCATTTGTTGCAAAATATTTGAACATACGCTGTCTTCATCAATAACTAATCATCTAAACACTTTTAATATTATTTGTAGGGAACAGCATGGCTTCCAAAGACACCGTTCCTGTGAAACTCAACTTTTAGAGGCTGTAAATAATCTTACATCTAATCTTAATGCTAATATTCAAACAGATCTCCTCTTGCTAGATTTCTCAAAGTCATTTGATACAGTATCTCATAAACGTTTACTATCCAAATTATCCCACTATGGTATCAGTGGTTAAATATTTAGGTTGGATTAAAGATTTTTTGCTTGACAGGAAACAGCAAGTCATTCTTGGAAATGTGCACAGCTCATCTTGCAGTGTGCTATCTGGTGTTCCTCAAGGCTCTGTCCTGGGTCCTCTCCTGTTCATAATATACATTTATTTAATGACCTACCTATCTCTATATCCTCTAAGATTCGTTTGTATGCTGATGATGTAATAATTTACAGAGCTATCCTTTCAAGTGAAGATGCTTCAATATTGCAAGAAGACTTAAATAAACTAGTCAGCTGGGCTGCAACCTGGCTTATGTCTCTCAACCTTAACAAATGCGAACACCTAGTTATAACTAGCAAAAATCAACCCTTATCAACTACATACAAGATCAGGGACTACCTCATTCGTGAAGTTACCTCAGCAAAATATTTAGGAGTTACAATAAGCCAAAATATCTCCTTGGTCTAAACATATTGGCATTATCACTTGTAAAGCAAATTCCATTCTAGCTTTTTTACAAAGAAACCTTAGTCAGTATTCACTTCGTGTCAAATCTTTAGCTTATTTTACATATGTTAGACCAGTGTTGGAGTACACCTCTGTTGTTTGGTCACCATTTACACAATCTAACATAGACAAGATTGAAAAGGTACAACGTAAGGCTGCTAGATTTGTTTTTAATGATTATTATAGATATTCTAGTGTAACTAACGTGCTCAATTGCTCAAAATGGGAATCCCTTGAACACAGAAGGAACTAAGTCTACCATTGTCATGTTCTACAAAATCATCAACAATATTGTTTCAGTTGACTTTTTCAATTATCTTCATAGAAGCTTTACCAGGACAAGAGGTCATCAAGTGAGATTTGTGACTAATCCTGCTAAAAGAAACACTTATTATCACTCCTTCTTACCCACAGCTATTCGATTATGGAACTCTCTGTCTGAAGAAACAGTTAATTCTCCTAACTTACATTCATTTATTAACTTATTAAGTGTATGTTAACTCGATATGTACTACACTCATATTTGAGTCTTACATAACAAAATTAAATTAAATCATAGCTACTCTTTTCAGAGGTCTGCTCAGTAGTAGTAGTTAGGGTTGGGCAATATTTCAATAAATCGCCAATACCGCCTAAGCAAGTGCTCGCAATACCATTATCGCATGTATTATTTTGCCTTCACAATATTATTGTATACATAGGCAATATCTATTGCATTTTGCAATATAATTATCGCATTTATCGTCTAATTTTTGTCTCTTCTAGACCTCATATTTATACAGTTTGTGCATATTATTGCTAACTATGTCAATTGGTTAACTTGTTAGCAAAAAAGTTGTGTTTGTAAACTAATTCTCAGTGAAAACAAGCAGCCATATGGACTTTTCAAACTATGTGGTTGTGTTTCAATTTTCACATGCAATATTGCAATAATTGCATTTAATGACTCATGTAATAATTGCATGTCACAAAATTCTATATCGCCCAACCCTAGTAGTAGTAATAATAATGATGCTAATAGTTTTGAACACAATTTTGCAAACCTTAATCATGTGCACTACTGATTAGTTACTGCAGAATCACCTGCTAGGCTAGTATATCAGTTTGTATGCTACAGTCAAATCTGAATTGAGTCGACCCACACACTACTAACTTGTATGTTATACGTACTTGTTACAGATCCACCATCACTCATCAACATCACAGTGGAGGATACTGGTACCACCTTCATCACTATATCATGGATCAGTACATCAGTTGGTAGTGTGATTTACACTATAACTGGTGATGTGATGGTGTCATTTACCACGATTGATACTCAGTACACTATTAATGGACTAACCAGTGGTACATCATATAGGATCAGTGTTGTCCCTAGTGTGGGAATGTGTCAGGGAGAAGGGAAAGAAGTGATCGTGAATACCAGAGTGTCACCTAGCATACCAATAGGTAAGCTATAATATTGTAGGTTAATAAAAGATTTTTAATAATAGTTATTTTGTTAGTTTTCTATACTTTCTCTTTTTGCATAATTGCATGGTAAACAAGTACATAGTTCAATTTGTAATTATCACTTATTTTTTACAAATGTTCTGTCTGTACAGTTCAACCTTCCAAAAGCAAGTCAATTGTTTTACAAGCTACCACTTCAATTAAAGGTTTGTTGATAATTTATAAATTGTGTATAGCTGTTGTCTAAACATTTCCTCCTGCAAGCTAAATACTACGCAGTAGTATTAACTGTATGAATAATTAATCTTATGGCAGTTATTCCATACGTAACAGTTTGTGCATGTGTAGTGTGTCTGTGTGCATGTGCGTACCATAGCTATGTACTTCTATTCTATTAGTGATGGACATACCAGAAGTACAGTGCACATACACTCATAACTAAAAGGTTTACTGACCAATTCACGTTTCTCATCATAATCACTAATAGATGATGACAGTGAATCAGATGATGATGGGAACACAACTTTGATCATTGTATTCACTATTATCATTGTTCTCCTTATAATATCATTAGTAATAACTCTTGTCATTATTATTTGGTTGTGTGTGGAGCGTTACCACAAACTGAAGTACATCACTTCTGGTAAGATGTATAAACACAAGTGAACAATTATCCATAACTTTTGTGTTTACTGTAGAAGTTAAAACTCCTGTGAACCAGCAGCAGTTAAACACAGACACAATCAAGATGCAGTCATCTCCAGCTTATGTTCCAGTAGGTCAAGATAATGATCCAAATTCTTCCATAGTACCACAATATGATACTGTACAAGTTCCTTCTGATCTTCCAGTAGGTCAAGATAATGATCCAAATTCTTCCATAGTACCACAATATGATACTGTACAAGTTCCTTCTGATCATCAAGATGTACCAATGATGGCTAATCCAGCTTATCTGACCCATAAGAACATCTGATGTGTTACCTCAATGGAACACATGTACCCAGTACATCACATGTTTCACAAAATGTAATGTATCACTTTATCATACAGTAGTGCTGTATACGTGCAGACGTTTTACAGCTTGTGTACTTATGAGACTAACAAGTGCTCTTATTATTAACTCTTGATATTATAGATGATCTTCTGATCATTACAATAAAAGTATATCATCAGTGATTGTGATAAGTTAGCACAAATACCACATACATTTTACAAGGTACAAATACCACTGCTACAAATATTACTGTATTGTATAGGATATAATTATAATGAAACCTGTTTTAGCAGTCACTGCTGTAGGGAGGCCCTCCACCTTTAATTTCCCATGTGAAAAGCAATTTACTTGTCCAAATCAGCCACCTTCTTACAGGGGCGGAGGAGACACCTTTATTTAGGTGGAGTGGGTTGGTGATGCCATGGCCTAGCTGTAAGTTAAAGACCAAAGAAAATAAAGGTTACTGAGGATGCATCTTCAGTAACCTTTGAGGATGCATTCACTGAGGATGCATCTTGAGTATCTATAATTACTACAATGTCCACAATCAACATGAACAACCCTACAACTCAATACTCATATTTATAATATCCTGTTATTTATGTGACTGCTCTATTAGAGTATCTCAATCTTTATAAACGGGCTCATGTCGATGTCCCTGAGAGACGAATGCAAATTTTGCTACTATAAACTGTTGTGCTACAGCTGTAGTACTCACTATCACTCACCTTTGTGCTGTGGTGTTACGTTCTACAAACTTAGAAATTAAACGGGGTCTTCCTGAAACCTTTGAGACCCTCTCCCTATGTCATTACGGTAGGAAGCTGAATTTAACATGTTATCTCTTGTTAGCAGAAGCAGTACTTATATGCTTTCATGAAAGCTATAGTCATATTGAATGATGAAATTATTTATTACATTGGTTGTGATGCTTTACTTACAAACATACCTGCAAGTATAATTGTATAAAATGATCAGGGGTGTTTACTAGTGTCAACTACAACAGATTTGGATCATTGTACATATATGGTATTGATTACAATGTTACACAACATATCATAGACACGACATCACAGTACTTGCATGGGTTCTCTGAGACAGGAAGTCACCACATTTTATAGTAATGATGTAGGGAGAGTACCAAAATCAATTAACAACCATTAATTTGACTAACCAATAGAACACTCAATTAAAATGGTGAATGCTGCTAATGTGAGAAGTGACACTGATGTCATGAGAACAACAACTGTTGGTACACATCAGGTACAAATGTTATGACAGTGGAGTGGAGAGACAGACTTCGTGACTTATCAACTAACAATGATCTTGAAGGGTGTCCCTTCAGCTACGAGCTATTAACTACAGGCAACCTTGCTGTTTTCACCAGACAACCACTATATATTCGTGAATGTCATAGTCTTCAGTAAATGCCTCGCATTTATTGTGGAATCTAAACCTACATATGTACAGCATATTTATCAATTATACGCCTTGCAGATCTCCAAATTGTTAAAAACACATTTCACTTGGCAAATTTCCATAAATGGTACAACTTTTATCTTAAACAATTTCTCATGAACCAAAACTCACTAACTGTGCTAGAGAGTATAATCTTATCTACACACCAGTGGATGAGGTATTTAGCTATGAAAATTTACATCTTGATAATATCAAGATGTACAAAATGTTATTAACCAGATAAGTATACATACTCTGGCTTTTATATTAGAGTAGTCTAACTTAAGGGCGATGGAACAGGCCAAAGAGTGAGGGGGCCAGGCTAGTAAAGACCAACAAAAAGGTGACCAGCTGCAGACAATAGCTGCCTTCCACCAACTTATTTATTACTACACATACGTAGCTAAGTAGCACTTGCTACACCGCTTCTCTGTGACTGTTCTATTAGAGTATCTAGATCTTGACTGTTCTATTAGAGTATTTCGATCTTTTCTTGCAAATTTTGTCCCATAAAAGTGGGGGGGGCGCCGCCTATGGTCTAACTAGGAGGGCGTGTTTATAGTTAAATAGAGGTCACTACAATAGACCATTACCAAGGAACAGCACCTTCAGTACACCTTACATACAGAATCAACCAAACAACACCATGTTATGGCCACTACGTCAGAATAACATTAGGCAGATAATACTTCATGAGCTAACCGGACTATGGTAACTTCTCACAACTACAGTACATAATATGTAGTACATACACTTACATAGTACAGACTTAGCTAGAAGGTCATAGGTAATACAATACAGACATAATATAATTATAAGTTAGCATAGTTTAGATTACACTGCAACAAAATTAATATCAAATGATCAAATTACAATGTGTTACATGATTCAACAATAACAAATCTGATGTCTTCCTGATGAGTTCACTTGCGATCAAAATCTCTTCACCTAGAGATACACAACAAACTTGTTATATTTACTGTGTTTCACTGGTTAAAAGTTATGGTTTGAATAAAAGCTACATTTATATCACAGTGTATAAAATATCCATAAACACGATCCTCGATATAAACATTGTGGCCTCTTTGAATATGTTGATAGAACACATGTGAGGTAGATATTAGGCAAGAAAACCTGTGATAAGCCTTCAGAGTGCGGCTGTGCAGAGTGCATAAAAGAAGAACTCCATCACTCGCAATCTTTATAAATGTCATTGGCTTACTGTTACACAAGTATATGATCCCACTACTCTTAGATACATACATACCCTTATAACACTAGAAACCATCTTTGCATTACAGTAAATAATGTACATGTTTTTCTGTGTTTCTGAGGCAACACTATTTCACCATCACTACAGCAGAACTTCAGCAGTACAATGCCCTGTAGCTATAGACCACCTAGTGTTCAGACATTAGAGAAATTTGTATCACTCAAGTCAAGTGTGGAATAGTCTTATAAGATTAGATTACTCTTAGACCAATAGCACATTCTAAAAGTAAGTCATTTCAGCATTTGGTTAAAGGAAGTTTGTATGACTGAGGTTCTGCCATATTAAAGCATACCTACTTGTATCCGGCTAGTACATCAACCTTGTACATTTGGCAAATGTAGTTGTCTGGCATATACTGTCTTCAATGTTTTTTGTTGTGAGACATACACCTACAAAAAAAACAATTTTATACAGACACATAATTCAGTTACAACTCAAGTACTGTACTCTTGCATGCAAACTAATCATTATTTCATACATACATGAGTGCCTTGCATGCTAATTGTATACCTGTGTAAGTAAGTGAGTGGGTCTACTACAATAATGTGTAGTGTAGTGTAGTGTGTAGTGTAGTGCAGTGTAGTGTAGTGTAGTGCAGTGCAGTGCAGTGTAGCGTAGTGTGTGTGTGTTGTTGTATTGTGTGCATATACTTGTCAAAATGACAGTGCAGTTATAGAACATCACAACTTGAAAATACGTATACATGTAAGGTATGTGGATGGTTAACACTTACAGCGGTGAATAAACACAGAGATATATCATCATCTTTACATATATCGTAGCAGCCAGAGATGGACATACAAGAAATAGTACATGGGTGTAGTCAGGTGTGTTTTATAACATAACATTACACACATAGTTTTATGCATAATATTTACAAGTTTGGGCACACACACTGTACATTATCAATACATACATGCTACATGTCAAGAAATAGAAAATTTTGAATTGATGGCTGTATTTAAATAATACTGCATTATACAGTATTGAGTCATGCCCACCACAACTGTTGAGCACAACTGTGCAAACACTGCCAAGAACATCAATCACTGTAACCATGTGTTTAATCTCACTGTACCCCGATGGTACTTGTAAGCTTGGGAGAGTGCAGGAGGAGTAGCGTCTCTGGCTCCCACGAAACTTTTATCTGATACAACCATTATATTATTCAAGTCAATCTGACACATATGTGACTGGATCTGTGAAAAGGGGCACAATCGTACAAGCCTAAATTTACAGTATAAAGCACTGAATACATTGGGTGAAATACTTACGTATTATTGAAAAATTCCGTAAATTTTTAAACCCCTCTTTCTTAGTGATGGAAGGGACTAACAATAAAACCCTAGATATCATCTTATTTGCCTGCTCAAGAGGAGTTGGAAAATCTTTGTTTCATTGCAGTAGACCCAAGGATACATAAGTTATGAGTGTTTGTTTATGTCATGTCGAAGCAATCGTACATGATCGATATTTCCTCACAAATTTTGCCTTTGTATGTAGTGAAGAAGGGTGAGTAAAGGAAAAACTTACCCAGTAATTGCTTCCCCTGTTCATGGCGAACACGATGGTAAAACATTTTGGCTCCATACCTCAATCCATTGGTAAGTTACAACCGTTTTTGTACCCTATGCTTACTGTACATACTGATTTTTCTGTTGTTGCTACTTTGTAGGGCTGTAACTCCCAAAGTTATTGGCATATGAAGCTGAAACTTTGCCAGTGGGTACACTTGGCTAAGTAGATTATAAATATTAATAAACAGGAATCCAAAAAATATGCGATTATGTCCTGTTTTTACAGATCTGGTCACATATAATGGCTACATGTATAATGACTGTTTGAGTACATTTGCCAACATGGACACACTACTAAACAAATAGGCAGTCCCTGGAAACAAGTATACATGTGAAGTGTAGAGTGCACACATGTCCTGGCTCATGAGAAAAACATGCCAACAGAACACAAACAAGCACATGATGTTACTGTGTGTGGTTTTGGAAGGGGAAATTGATCACCATTTAAAGCATGTATTACTTGATGCCTGCACTACTAGCTACATACATACATACCTGTTGATTTCTTACCTCTATAGATACAAATCTGAGGAGTATAATAGTATGATGGGTGTTCATATGGGTGGAGGGTGAAAGGCACCAGCTAGACTTTAAAATTAAGGATAACAACTAAAGGTTAGGGACAAGATCAAATTCGCTGATGTGATTGGTTAAATCATGAAAAAGTGATTGATCCTATCTCACTGTAAGCTTTTAGATATTAAATTTTAACCATGACGTCATCCGATTTCTATTGGCAACGCGTGTATACCGGGATGCCGTATACGCGTATCGTAAACTTATAATGGCCATTGACAGTGATAAGTATCTCGCAACCAAAGTTAGCACGTAATGATAGACACGAAAACCACCTTATGACACATTGATTTGGACGGGTAGTTGATTTAGCGAGTTTGAAGCTAATCGGGGGAAAAACCTGGGAGGAGTTTGTGTTTGCTGGTAACACGATAAGGGTATCAAGAAAGTTTTGGACGAATTCGTGTCTTCCTAGGGTAGTTAAGGTGGTTTAAAGGGTATTTTCCGTAGTTCAACGAATCGCCACCAATCCTGGATCATAAGATTTGTCTCAAATTGTAGAATTGAATGGTACCGATCCGATTGAAATCCGACCAAGAATGACGGATCAGTGCTCGAAAAACACGTGCGTGGGCGAAGAGAATTAATATATAGATTATGTGTCCACCACTGCTGCTAAAATATCATGATGGCCCTGTTATTGAATAAAATACAGTACCAGTGCTCTCACTCTTATTGTACTCTAAAAGTAATGGAAAGGGACTTAGAGCCTATCCAAGCTTCTGAGTTTGACTGATCATATCTCCTTATAGTTTTAACTGGTCGCTTTTAAAACAATAGCTGTGTGCTAGCAGTGTCAAATGACCAAATTTCAAGCTGGTATCTTATTCACTAGTCAAGTCATAATTATGGGTTGCCAGGTACATGCAATTAGAAAGGCTATAAGACCCCTTTTAACAAATCTGGAACACACTATATAGTACCTGTAACACAATAACTAGATTCTATTGTTCTATTAGAATATCTTAACCTTTACATGAACATTTATAATGATAAAAATCTCTGAATTGCAGAAAGTTGCAATGACAGGTGTGCACTGACCTTCTTTTGTCATCTTCACCTATCATTTCAACTTCTTTGGGCAACAGACCATCAAATAAATAACTAACTAAGTAATTGTGCTATAAAATGGGATAGGTCATATTATAGTTATTTTGCTTGCAAAAGCCCAACATAGACAAGAATTGAGAATAAAGTTAATAAGTAGCTATAGTGGCACAGAGGTCACAGTGTTGCAATGGCACATATCACATTTCCAGCCATATACGGTACGCAGAAAAAACAGTAACTATTAATAGATTAAAATCATAACATCATTTTAATTGTTTTATCACAGCATTTGATTGTTCTAGAGTATTTGATTTGTATAATATTATAACAGCTTTTAATCCTTAATAATTTTTACAACCCCTCATTGGAAATTAGCCCTTCCCTTTGTTTTTCCTGTCTTTTCAATGCTCACAATTCAATTGCACACACACACAACACACACACACCTCTACTAGTATATATTTAAAAATCAGAGGAGATTCAATTCTTCACCCAAGCACCCTGTCCTTGAAATGTGGACATTATACATAGTTAGTGGCATGTGGGCGTGGAAGATATGTAAGTTTAGTAATATAACTATAATGAATCTCCAAAATTTATATACATCAAGACACACGGTAGTGTGTCGTGCGGCCCAAGAAGCCGGCACGTAACACCCGTGAGTATATTGACAGGAAGAAAGAAAATGCAATTTTCGCACCTCCGTAGCTCTGTGCTTCCTTGATGAAATAAGACGATTTTTGCTGTGGACATATGCCCTCCAACTGCAGCACTCCACATTCCAAATTTGAGCGAAACCGCTTCACGCGTTCCCGAGATATGCGACTTCAAAAATTGGCTCAGTTTCTTCGTTTTTTTTTCTTCTTTTTCTTTTGGCAGGTTATATAGAGCCGGTACCGGTTACACTATTTTGCCGGCTATTATGCCGGCAGTAGAGGGTATAATACTTAGAATGGGTTGGGTCCTGTGGTTCTGGGTTGGCTGCGTTGTTGCCTGAGCTTTTCGTTGTTGCGCTCGGCAATTCAGTGTATTCGTGGGGCACGGTCTTCCATTGGTGTTTACACCAGGACTCCACAGTCAGTGAACTTAGTGACTGTGGAATCCCATTTGTCTGCTTAATTTTGTTCAGTTGTCCAGCACTTGCAATCTGTGCTGGGGGTGGTAGGAAAGGGCAGTCCATCAAGCCCGGGAAAAAAAAAAAAATAATAATAATACTTAGAATGTTACGTGCATTAAAAAAAAAACTTGTACAAAAAACCTAAGAAAGCGAAAAAAAAAACGTTGTCTAAGCGAGGGTTCGAACCCGGGCATCCGTACTCATAAGCAATGTTTGTAACGATTATACCACCGGTGCTGCAGCTAGTCATATTATTTAGTTTCTACGTTATAAACATCCGACTGAAGTGACTTCTATATATAACAAGAGTGAAGAAGAAACCAAAGCTGAACCCTAGCCTACCCCTAACGCTAAGGAACTACTTTTCACATCCCCTAAAGTTGAATGCTCGGGGCGACCTTCTAGACGCGTGCCCTAAAGTTGAATGCTCGGGGCAACCTACTAGTGCCGGCACAATAGCCGTTAGTGTTTGCAAACCGGTACCGGCTAAATATACACTTCGTTTTCTTTTTCTTGCCGCACACTTACAAAAACTGCTATAAAACGCGAACGCCACATCCGATTGCCTTGAAATTTGGCACACAGAAGGGAGATATAAAGGCGCATCTCGGTACCAACTTTGGCTGTATTACGATAAACAGGCAAAGAGTTATGAGCGATTATTCACGAAAAATAACACCAATATGTTGTCACGCCTACAGGGTAAACCGTGTATGGGAAGAAGCTGAAAATTGGTGGGTAAATAGGTTAACTATTGAACCTCAAACCTTTTGTGGTTTGAAAGAAATCGAGCTAAAAAAAAAACAGGAAAATACAACGAAAAATCCAACAGTGTGTAACAAGTACGCAAACGAGATTAGCTAATAAAAAAAAAACGACTGCTTGCCACGCCTACCAGATAAACCGCTTAGGCTAATGCTTTGAAAATTGCTGTACAGATGGAGTAATCATCTTAGAAAGGATCATCAATGGTGTAGAAGAATCAGACTTAAAGCCACAGAGTTATAACACGAAATCCAACTTGGTGCAGCAAGTGCGAGATCGAGATACTCTAATAGAGCAGTCATCCTAATAGAGCAGTCACCCTGCATGAAGAGAATTCAAGAGATCAGCTAGAAACAAGAAACCTGTATAGAGATCAGCTACACACAAGTCACCCTGTAGAGAGATCAGCTAGAAGAAGCTACACAGTAAAAACAAAGTAGTGAACGTCACTACTAATTAGTAGTGAAACCTCTGCCACAATACTCACTATTTTTGTGTAGTGACGTTCACTACTTTTTTGTAGTGAACGTCACTACAAAAAAGTAGTGAACGTCACTACTAATTGTAGTGAACGTCACTACTAACTGTAGTGAACGTCACTACTTGCAGTGCCATTAGTAGTGAACTTCACTACTGTTTTACAGTGAACGTCACTACTTATTTGCAGTGATTTCACTACATTGCATTTGCATCCAGTTTATGCATTCATGCACCATAGAATTCCATTAAAAATAATACTGCATACAAGTAAAAATACATGTATACAAAATGTCAGTTGTTTTGTATAGGTGCATACATGTTAGTCCAGAAATTTCTTGTCAGAAGATTCTGCAGCAGCAAAGATGCATCAGATACTGTGCAGTGTATATTGCAAGTTATCTCATTGAACTGCAAGATATAACAATATAATACAAACTATGGTAGCTAAATAAATCTTACCAGCATAGCTACAATAGAGCAGATGTACATGATTTATGCTGTGATAAAATAATTGTTGATATGTAATATGAGATAAACATATATGCACTTACCAACTATTGCACAACTGTGCGTAAGGGATGGGTGCATGGTATAACCATCTGATATGTTAGATCAGTTCCTATTAGTAACCACAGTATAGTGATAGCAAATTGTTTCATTTGCTAGTCTTGCAGTATTCGCTATATCAAGAAACAAAGATCGTAAACGATCTCCAATGTAATAAGCTAAAGCATTTACCTGTTTAAAACTGCTACCAATGGAAAGTCAGTATTACCTAAACTGCCAAACAACATTTTAACTGCAGAATGGTTGTTTAAAGCTACAAACCTTAAACACTTGCAGACACACAGCAGTACCCCACAGGTATACACCACTGCAATGAATATCAATCGGCTACTGCATGGAGAGAGAACCATCATTATTATAAATGAGAAAACACAATAAGTAGAGTTAGCTTACAGTATGTGCGACCTCGGTCTCATGCAACCACAATCAGATCGTAGTAAAAGATCTGCGTGGGAACGGCAAGGTAAATACAAGAACAAAACTGACAAACATGCATACATACAGAAAACAAAAAAAAGTGATTAGCTAGTAGTGGTAAAACCGTGAAGCTCAGGTATGTCAGAAAGCTAAAATACGTCAGTGTACACTGTGCCCGGACAATCCAGTTTGTAAGCAACCGCCAGTCACACCATAAGTGTCATTACTCCATCACTCAATTCAGTTACTATGTGCTATACCTTATGGTATATTAAAATGAAAGCCCCAAACTTCATCACCTCTCGGCTCTGGTACTACAGTGCCGGCGCCGGGAAATTGGCGGGCAGCCAACTTTGCAGGCTGGGGTAGTCTACGTGTGCAAAAGTGTAAAACAAATAATTACAATTTAAGACTTACTTTTCTGAATTGTTAACCACTTGCTAAATGCAACAGCTACTAGGTACGCAGTGCTAAGCTGCCTAGCCTACTCAGTTGACTCGAGAGACCACTCTGCGGCCACCTGACCGCACGTCACAGTTACGAAACAGTCCCTAGTCAATAGAAAACAGAAGTAAAAGAACAATTATTAGTCTTCCACTTACATGACTTCTACAGCACGTAACTAAGTGAGCAACGATGTTACCAAGTAGATGACGTCATCAATTATATGTGGCATTATTTAGAGTTTCCTTGACATGATGCTACTCGAGGTGCTACCTCTGGTGCTACCCGGGTGCTACTGCTTAGTGCTATGCACTCTGTATCTGAAGATCTATAGTGTTTATCGTCTGTAATCAACCGTTCCTGATTAGTCTGTTTAAAATCGTAAGTAAACAAGCTGTAACTGTAAACACACATTTGAATTAATGGGCGTTAGCCAGTATATTCTACGTACAATATACTGTCTATGGCCAGCCTTTCATAATTACGAAGGTTTTAAGATGTTATTACCAGGACTAATAGCACTTTACACTGACAAATTACCGGTGCTTTGACTGATTACCAGGGCTCTAACCCTGGTCATCGCCATCCCTGGTATGGCTATAGACCCTTCGCAGGTGAGCTGCTGCCATAGCAGCATCCGCCATCTTGGAGTACAACCAGTTTTGCAAACCTGATAGCATTGCTTTTCATAAGAGTAAAACAATACCTAGGGCTGCTTCTCCTGCATTTCACAGCAAAGGTTGACCATGTAGGTTAAACGTACACTCTCCCCTATGCTATCAGCAGTGTTGGGAGTAACACGTTACATTAGTAACGCGTTACGTAATATTATTACTTTTGTGGTAACTAAGTAATATAACGAAATACGCTATAAAAACGAGTAATATAACTCAAGTTACTTTGCTTACAAATGTAACGCGTTACCTATGTAATATAGTTACTGTAATATTACGTAATATTATTACTACAAGTAACGAAGTTACTAATCTCGTTCATTGTCCTCTGAGTAATGCCTAGCCACAACAAAGTAACGAAGCCTACTGAATGAAGCTTATTCGCCAGCTTCTTATTTAAAACCAAGATTTGCACATTTTCCAACAACGCAATCATGTCACGTGATAAAGTGGTAGTTTCACACGTGACAGCTTAAGGCTGTGGACACAAAGTAATATAATATGTAATATTATTATAGTTACTTTATTTTATGAGTAATATGTAACTGTAACTAAATAGTTCAGTTGCAAGTAATATGTAATATGTAACTAGTTACTTTTACAAAGTAACTTGCCCAACACTGGCTATCAGGGTTGCAAATCAGGTTGTACTCCAAAATGGTGAATGTTGCTATGGCAGCAGCTCACCTGCAAAGGGTCTATATACTACTGACATTATTTATTGATGGCCCGGGGTCAATAGTCTCTCACTATTATTATTATATATATACTTGCATGGCCAGACTACTGACCTGGAAAATGAATTTATGGCATTCTTTTCTTTTCTGAACCCAATGACACATTGCGACTGTGCCAAAGTTTGTGGATGTGCAGGCATTAATTAGGATACTAGCTGCCAGTCCACTGTGCGACCTGCAACTGTGGTCAATGTCAGCCAGACCTCAATTAATATTTATGGCAAGGTTTGTCCTCACTATTGACTGATTTCATGTACTATTTATTCATGTGCTATTTTGGACATTTTGGGACCCAGAATTTTTATCCATTTTTTGCAGGTTTTCCTCTTTCAGAGGTAAAAAATGTATTAACCATAACTGTTGAGACCAAAATTTTTGTTCTTCCCTTGTTATCTAAGAGTTCTTTAAAGGGTCAGAAATGCTACTGAGATCATTTTGTGATAACTTTTTTTATGGAGCTCACTCCAAAGACATCCTAAAGAGCTCACTGGTCTTGTAATGCCATTCCCAGAATATGAAGCTTCGACTTTGCAAGTGCTGGAAGATTTTCATTTCTGGTCAAGTTATTTTAATTCAGTTACTGTATAATGTGCCGATGCCCATCCTGGTCCGGTTACTCTAGCATTCAAATCAGTAGCATGTTACAGAAAACAGGCTGTGCCAATCAGATTATGTTGTTGGTATTCACAATTTTTTTTAAGTTATCATGCATTGATACTATAGAATTATCAAGAGTTAATAATAGCTCTTGGAATTATGTAATATGTTTTGTGAAGATGTAATGGCTGCTTGTAGTCAACAATAGGATGTTCTTTAAAAGAACAAAAGATGGAGGTAGAGGGCCATGTAGTTGGAGCTGATGTACTCGTGATGCCTAATCAATATAAAAACTATTTTTTTGGTTGTGCTTTTTGGTTGAGTTTGTTTAACCTATAACTATGCTTACTTCGTATGGTTGTTAAACATTCCATTCTTGCTGCCATTGTGATCTCATTGTTTAATTATCTTCCATAGTTGAAACTCTGTAATGCTATAGTGAGAGTGACCAGACCCTTCCTCTTTTTGTGAAGGAGTGGGTGCTGCCAGGGTAGTACTCTTTCTAGTAGGGTATGGGTGGAATCCTTACATTGTGCGGCCCCCAGAAGTAAATTCTGAAGTCGTTCTGTTTAACCCTTTGAGACCTGAAAAGTGTGTTTAAAATATTTGCGGTTTTGTGGTATTAATAGATTATTTGCTGTATGGTCTAATCTCTTCTTCCTAGACACAAGGAAACTTTATGAAGGCGATCTATATACAATGGCTCACCTTTACAGCGATTATCAGGCGAATCATAGGAGTGGAACACGCCGTACAACCCTTAGCCTTTCTTCAAGACGCTACATCGTGATTTTTGACACCGATTCGGCAAGCGTCCATATCTCGGTGATGGTAACTCCCACAATCAAATCCTCAGAACCATTTTATGCAGAATCACATGGCGAATCCCATGACGTTTATTCCAAATCCGTACACTGAAGTATGCGGAAGTTATGGCCGTGTTTATTTCGAAGAAGAAATTACGCGTGTTTATAAAACGGCGTCTTGTTATACACAATGTTCTTTACGACTTCCTCATTGACTTTTGGCTTAAAACTATACATCACTGGAGTCCCCATTCATCAAGCAATCTGTTAAACATGACCCCATTGTAATAGCCTAAAGCACGCAGAAGTTACGGCGCTGTGAAGTTTTCAAAATTTTCAAGGGTCGAATCGACCCCCCTACGGCCTCAAAGGGTTAAACAATTACTATATTCTCCATATGCTGCTGATGGGACCAATGCAAAAGGGGAACCAAACATCTATTCATTGCTTGACTACGGAGACCAGCCATTGTTCTTGTAGTATTGGTATGCTCTATTAGAGTATCTTGCACCTTCATTGTTTACTGTGAGACTGTCAACCATAGTCATATCACTAGGGTGCTTTTCAAGAGAGAATTTATAGAGAGACATTTGGAGCATTTTGGCTTCTTGGAATGGAACCAAAGCAATGGCGGATTTAGCATGGGGAATTTCCAGAATGAGGTTCCATGGAACCCTTTGAACTCCCTGGATCTGCCCCTGTGTTTATACTTGACCAGCCGTATTTCCAGTCTGTATTGTATCACTTCCAGTAAATGCAAGTGCTGAGCAAATATTTAACATTTCAATACTGCAAGAAACAGGATGATGCTAAACCTGTTATATGCCATCGGCTTTTATTCAATTCAATTCCATGATCGCTTCTGTATGATAGCGATAACCATTCACAAATAATTGAATTATGCATATAATATGTGATTGCCTGCTGCCATGAATACTCTCACCACCAACCCTAGATGAAACACTGCCAAATGATAGTGTCACTGAGACACGTACCAGCTTTCTCAGAAGCTTTAAGGGTAAACTTGGAGGTATCAAGAGTTACTTAATACTGTAGCTAATGGATCTCTAGTAATCAGATATAGCAGAGTCGATTATCCACAGTTATAATAGTGAGCGAAAACCAGCTGTTTTTGTATGGTTCTATTTTGTAGTAAAAAAGTATTGAGTATAAAAATATGCATGCTACATAAAAAATTATGCATGTTTTAGTTTTTATGTACTGAAACAAAGCACGAATCAATAAAACCTATATAAACCATCAGATTTGCCTTTTCATGGGGAGTAAGACAATCTTTATTTCATGTATATACATCAGAAGCCATGTGAGTTATGGGTGATGCGGTAAAAATTAAGTTTACCATGGTCACTTCATTGTTGGAATGGTCTTCTTTGTCCACTCCTTTTGTTACTATAGATAACGGAGAAGCAATAAAATAGAATCCAAGGAATGGGCGAAAATAACCGGTCTTTGCTCAGCCAATCACATACGCAAAGTCACAAAATATGTGCAATTATTTCATTACATCTTTTCAGTTTAAAGTATTGTTTTCTATTGCAGATCTGTAATGGCCACTGCGTGATGAAAGATAAAAAAGAAGTTGGAACTTGGAAAGAAGCTGGCAAAGGATGTGTCTTCAGGGTGGCTACGTTGTATTTAAAAACATAACCAGATACTCAAGGTACTATAATTTTAGACTATATGTGGTTTATTTACGTAGTATATACTATGTAGCGTAAAATCCTGTATATTCCTTAAAATACGTTAGTGTGAAGTTTACATGAGTACTGTACATTATTACTAATATGAATACACTATGAAAGTACATATCAAAAGTACGTGTAAATGAATATGCTATGAGAGTGCATATATTAAGTTATGATGATGCTGGACGGATGATGGGAAACTACATGGGGTGGCCTTATACAGAATCATCATGAAACTTAAGTGTGAGTGTTAGGTGTGTTCCTTCATAGATAATTAATGGTTACTCGGTATGTGACTGGATTTATGAAGAGGGGTCTTCCACACACATCCAATTCTATGAACTCAGAAGTCCATAACTCATTGCTCAAGGAATGTATTAACTTGAAAATTTGTCCATCCACTAAACTATGTTAGTGCTCACTACTGTCCAATTTTTTAATCAATAGCCTTTTCAGTCTAAAGATATCACAGACCTCTCAACCTGGAAGCAGATCTGGCTGTGAGAAAGCCAGCCACCCATCCCCATGCAGCTGTGAAGCCTACCATCTTTGTGCTGGGGCTCATGCACATAGTTACATTTGTTTTAACAAAAAAATGTTTTAAAAGGCACAACTAGCTAGCTATGTGAGCGCAGTACTGCTGTTTACTGCAGCTTATAATATCTCTATACTATAGTGTAGCCTACTATATGACAAGAACCTACTATTTTGCTCCATCGTTGAATCACGTGATATCAGTCTTTCAACTCAGCTGATGTACTGGTTCACCAGTGATTCGTTGTTGAAATCACCTCCCATTTCTTGAGTAATCAGTATCCAGCTGTGGATTTAGTGTTCAGCACAGATTTTCCTCACAAGTACATCTCACAACAACCGAAATTAAGCAATAAACATTTGCAATAACACAACTGGTAGGATTTCACCTAATTCTTCAGTGTACTGAGTCTTTTCTCAAAGGATTTCACCTTTAAATAGGGGTCAGTTCATTGAGTTTGGCAGCAAAGTGACTTGATTGTGACACATTCAAAAGTATGGGAAACTGCCAAAATTTTCAGCTCAAAATACAGAGGCACCCCACTATTCTAATGAACTGATCACGTGACACCTGCTACAAGATGTTTTGGGGCTTAAATCAAGGAGATTTAGCGTGCCTTAGAAAATTTTATTGGAAATCGTGAGATCAACAAGTGGTCGTGATATGAAGGCTGAAATCATGCGTCTCATGACCAAATTGTGATAGTTAAGAGGTCTGGTTATGAGTCATTAAATTTGATAAATTAGATGTATGGAAGACCCCCTTTCGCAAATCTGGTCACATATATATGTTGTTTGCGGGCACTTGTTCTATAGTCTAAAGCTGGACAGAAAATACTCTGCACACATGCACCTCCACCCAACATAGTTTCACATGCCCAGACTATCTATCTGTGTCAGCTACATATTCTCAACCAGGGAAATATCAACCCACCTTCACAAGTGAACTATTTCACACAGCCTGTTTGCCTCCACCTCATCCCGTATCAGTGGTATAGTCGGGATTACACTGATAGGTGCATAACTCAAGGCAATACAGTATTTGTATTATAAATTAAAGCATAACAGTTAGACTCTGAAACATTGCATAATGCAAAGGTTCTGGGTTACCATTTGCATGGCTTGCCTTTCAAGTCAAAATCAGGACTTGCAATTAGAGAAGCTTTACATTCTTATTGCCTGGCCAAGGTGGGGATTTGCATCACTGAAAATTATAGTTTCCCACCTACCGGGTAAGCACTGACAATGTAAACCCCGACCATGTCTCGACCTGCAAACCCTAGGAATACTCAGGCTAGAAGGGGATTTGTATGGTCGTGTGACATAATGAGCTAGTTTGAGTGGATTCTAGAAAGACTGTCTGAGTGAATTTCTTTAGCGAGTAATTTTTTCATCCCTAATAAATACAGAACAAGGCACATTTCACAAATGTCTATGTTTCCAGATACATGTACATGATATATTGTTTTTCATTTACAGACTCGTTCTGCCCGCTGCTGGATGAAAGATGCAGAAGCTGGTCAAAGATGTGTTTTTGTTACGTATGTACATTATACGTATATTTCCATTGTTAAACTTAACAGTACGTATAGTTGATGTTATATAATATTTTACATTTACCATTTTGATTACATGAATGTGAAAGTTTAGTGGTTTCATAAATGCAGGTATTTATAGCATTTACATACTAAAATTTATGAGTACAGTTTGACATCAAATTTGCCTAGTTTCCCCATGTCCAGAAAAGTAGTCAAAACTTTTTTACTTGGCTTACTACAGCCTAGTAGAATGTCTGCAAAGACTTCATTTACGTTCCTGCAGAAGTACATATTGAACCTAATCAATGAATGAAAGTCCTTTGTGAAGTAAATCCTAGCTCCTTAGCATTGACAGCAGCATCCCATACCATATCCCCTGCAAATTTCTAAAGGTTGTCATGTGATCTTTCATGCATGTGCAAACTCATAGTATCTTCTTATAAGCATCCTTTTCACATCAATAAATGGCTTCAGGTGGGAATCTTAATCTTCAAATCAGAAATTTATCAAATGTACTATATAGTCCCTACCAATAGAAAATCTGAGGCTACAATACATGACTGCTGTTTTCCAGTGTTATCACACACACACACACACACACACACACACACACACACACACACACACACACACACACACACACACACACACACACACACACACACACACACACACACACACACACACACACACACACCCACGTATGTACAATCGGATATTTTGTTTGGTTTTGCTACATTTAGCCTATACTACTGTGAATACACAGCAAGTTTACATAGTTGTGGTGAAATATGCAGATGATACTTCTAGTGGACACTTTGTGACCATACTGTTATAAAGAGGTTGTCATTTTTCAGAGGTAACATTTTATTTAAAGAAGTCTATCAACCTGCAATTTTGGTTTATAGTCTGTTATGATACCTCAGAAACTGTCCTTTATATACCAATGTTAAATGTTACTGACCGTAACAGTGTTCTTGACAGTAACAGTGTTCTTGACATGCTGTTATATTGATGTATAGTAAAAATTTATAATGTAGTGAAGGTCACTACTTTTTGTAGTGACCGTCACTACATTATGATTTCACTACAACGTAGTGAATTAAAATGTAGTGAACGTCACTACTTTTTGTAGTGAACGTCACTACATTATGATTTCACTACAACGTAGTGAATTAAAATGTAGTGAACGTCACTACTTTTTGTAGTGAACGTCACTACATTATGATTTCACTACAACGTAGTGAATTAAAATGTAGTGAACGTCACTACATTGGTAGTGACCTTCACTACTTTGATAATTCACTACGTTGTAGTGAATCTAAAAGTAGTGAACGTCACTACATAAAGTAGTGACGTTCACTACTTTGTTTTTACTGTGTACCTTGTAGGGAGTTCATGCAACTATGGAAAGAGATAGTTCAGCTAGAAGAAATCACCTTGTAGAGTTCAGCTACAAAGTAACCACCATGTAGAGAGTTAAGCTACAAACAAATCGCCCTGTGGAGAGATCAATAGAAGAAGTTACCTTGCAGAGAGTTCAGGTACAAAGAAACCATCATGTAGAGAGTTCAGCTACAAACAAATCTCCCTATAGAGAGATTAGATAGAAGAACTTACCTTGTAGAGAGTTCAGCTACAAAGAAACCATCATGTAGAGAGTTCAGCTACAAACAAATCTCCCTGTAGAGAGATCAGCTAGAAGAAGTTACCTTGTAGAGAGTTCAGCTTCAAACAAATCACCCTGTAGAAAGATCAGCTAGAAGAGGTCACCTTGTGGAGAGTTCAGTTACAAAGAAACCACCATGTAGAGAGCTCAGCTACAAACTAGTGACCTTGTAGAGACATCAGCTAGAAGAAGTTACCTTGTAGAGAGTTCAGCTACAAAGAAACCATTCTTTAAAGAGCTCAGCTGCAAACAAATCACCTGTACAGAATTCAGCTACAAACAAATCACCCTGTAGAGAGATCAGCTAGAAGAAGTTAACTTGTAGAGAGTTCAGCTACAAAGAAACCATCATATAGAGAGTTCAGCTTCAAACAAATCACCTGTAGAGAGTTCAGCTACAAACAAATCTCCCTGTAGAGAGATCAGCTAGAAGAAGTTACCTTGTAGACAGTTCAGCTACAAACAAATCACCCTGTAGAAAGATCAGCTAGAAGAAGTCACCTTGTAGAAAGTTCAGTTACAAAGAAACCACCATGTAGAGAGTTCAGCTACAAACTAGTGACATTGTAGAGGCATCAGCTAGAAAAGTTACCTTGTAGAGAGTTCAGCTACAAAGAAACTATTCCGTAAAGAGCTCAGCTGCAAACAAATCACCTGTACAGAATTCAGCTACACCCTGTAGAGAGGTCAGCTAGAAGAAATTACCTTGTAGATAGTTCAGCTACAAAGAAACCACCATGTAGAGAGTTCAGCTGCAAAGAAATCACCCTGTAGAAAATTCAGCCACTAACAATTGCCCTGTAGAAAGATTAGTTAGAAGAAGTTACCTTTTAGAGAGTTCAGCTACAAAGAAACCATTCTGTAAAGAGCTCAGCTGCAAACAAATCACCTGTACAGAATTCAGCTACAAACAAACCACCCTGTAGAGAGATCAGCTAGAAGAAGTTACCTTGTAGATCGTTCAGCTACAAACAAATCACCCTGTAGAAAGATCAGCTAGATGAAGTTACCTTGTAGAGAGTTCAGCTACAAAGAAACCACCATGTAGAGAGTTCAGCTGCAAAGAAATCACCCTGTATTATATTCTGCCACAAACAAATTGCCCTGTAGAAAGATCAGTTAGAAGAAGTTACCTTGTAGAGAGTTCAGCTACAAAGAAACCATTCTGTAAAGAGCTCAGCTGCAAACAAATCGCCTGTACTGAATTCAGCTACAAACAAATCACCCTGTAGAGAGATCAGCTAGAAGAAGTTACCTTGTAGATCGTTCAGCTACAAATAATTCACCCTGTAGAGAGAACATCTAGAAGAAGTCACCTTGTAGAGTGTTCAGTTACAAAGAAACCACCATGGAGATTTCTGTAATCAATATAATTATGTATTATATATATATATAATTTGTACATTTACTGATAAAATATTTAAAGTACATCTACTTCTTCTTCCTGTGGTAAAAAAAAGATAGGTTAAAAAAGTCCCAAAGCTGGCCATAGGCCGGCTTTGGGGTATACAAATACAAAAAGAAATGAAATCTAATCCAAAACAGCCAAGCTGTTAAAAAAGGGTGCGGCCCTCTAAAAGGCTATGGTGAAAAAAGATGTGAAATCCAAGGTGGCGGCCAAGAAATGGCTGTGATGGTAGGTTAATGGTAGAAATTTTAATAATGACAATTCAAGTGACATTTGTGCCAAGACCAAGCGGCACAAAAATTCACCTGAATTGTCATTATTAAAATTTTTACCATTAACCTACCATCACAGCCATTTCTTGGCCGCCACCTTGGATTTCACATCTTTTTTCACCATAGCCTTTTTGAGGGCCGCACCTTTTTTAAACAGCTTGGCTGTTTTGGATTAGATGTATATAGCATGTCTGTAGACTGTACATCACGCATTGTAACAAAGTTATTATCTAGGAAGAAGTTCATTATTATGTCCACAACCAATACTTCTATTTATTTAATTAATTTAATTTTTTAGGCTTTACAGCACAAGTGCTGAAAGTCTGTAAGGCACCTGTCCAACAGCCAAGGAGAAAAATCCATGACTGGATGTGGCAGCCTTGAACCTGCAGCCATTCGAGTGATGTGTTTTGGATAATATTAATGCCAATCTTGAAGCCATATAGACTAACTTAATAGATATATAACTTATCAATTTCCCAAATGCCATAAACAACCATAATTATTTGACAGGTTTCACACATTACGTATTTACTTATAAAGTAAAATTAATTTTACAAAAATTACATTATTACTTTTAGAACAACATGTAATATAACTGCAATATCTACAAGTCTGGTCATTTTGGATGCAAGGGGAATGTTACTCTGTACTGTAGGAGGAGAACAGTGCATACTTGTATATTAATTTTGATACTTATCACAGAACTCTATGGATAATAAGGTGTATTTAATTACTTGTCTTGTTACAGCAGCATCAGCAGGTTAGTAGAAATTGGTAAAAACATGTGTGCATAAACTATGTATGTAAGTCAGTAGTACCATTTTCTACCTGTGTATAACAGCTATGTTTTCTTTCTTGTGAAAGTTTGTTACTTTTACGTATGTAAATTGTATGGAGAATTTTTAAAAGTTTCTAGAGGTTGTGTGAAAATAAAATTTTTACTTATGAAATGCATCTGTAGCTTTCACTATCACTAATGGTCCACAAGACACAACAGTGTGTATCAATCAAGTGGCAGATTGTACATGTGGATTTACTGGAGCTGATCCTAACTTTGTGAGACCAGATTGGAGAATAATCAAGAGAAGAAATGGTGTAGTTGTCAGTAATGACATTATCAGTGGAACTGAAATCATCAGAAACACTAATGATGGACTGGAGTGGATAGCCGATCCATTTAATGGAAACAATAGTGTGTTAAGAGTTGGTCCAGTGAATAGGACTGATGACCAGTCATCATATCAGTGTAGTTTTGCATTGTTGAATGAAATTATTGAGAGCTCTATAGGAACTGTGACAGTTGTAGGTAAGTTAGATTCCAGCAGTGACCAGTAGTGTTACTACACAAACTATACACAACCATGATTAATTAGATTATACACATACCTCAAGTATGAGTATGGAGTACATGTATAGATGTTTCATTATAGTCAGTATGTGTTCACCTGATCCCGCTGAATACGTATGTAATGCATATCAAAGAGGTGAACATGTGTTCACTCCCAATGGTGTTTTCTACTGGAACAAGCATGTTTTTATATTGTAAACATGTTTGTGCACCTGAATCATCCATATAAATGTATTTGATACTTTTAAAGCCTCATAACTCACTTGTTCTTTCCCATATCAAAGTGCTTTTTGACTATTCTGGAATTTAAAGGGTTTCACAGCACTATTAAATGTTTGGGCAGCTGGTTCATGTAACAAGAGTTATTAATAAGAAACAAGGGCTCAGGTGAGTGCAAACTGACTACAATACAATTTTGTATCAAATTTATGTGTATACTAGATATTAAGTTTCCTTATCTAATAAGCTATGTAAAAACTAATTTTCACCTTGTTGACATCCCCACTGCTTTTTACTGGACACCTTTACCCATGACACATGACACCACAGAGGCTATAGTACAAGATTGATGTAACCATGACAACAGTTAACTTCCTTCTTTCCCATGAACATCAAAACTTGGAATTCTCTATCCCAGCATGTGATCTACTCTAAGGATATTGATCAATTTAAGCTTTAGCAACAATTACTTGAGTGTAATTTTAGTTTTTGTATTCTTTGTTTTGTGATCTGTACATCATAGATACTCTTTTCAAAGGTCTGCACAATACGTAGTAGCAGTTATAATGATAATAATAGTTTAAACACAGTTTTGCAAACTTTAATCATGTGCATTGGTTACTGGTAAGTAGGGTGTTACAGAATTACATACCTGCTAGGCTATATAGAATCTAACTTTGCATGCTGCAGTCATGTCTGATTGACCTACACACATACATGTATAACATACATACACTATTCTGTAGGTATATTCATGTTATATGTTACAGATCCACCATCACTCATCAACATCACAGTGATGGATACTGGTACCACCTTCATCACTATATCATGGATCAGTACATCAGTTGGTAGTGTGACTTATACTATAACTGGTGATGTGATGTTGTCATTTACCACAACTGATACTCAGTACACTATTAATGGACTAATCAGTGATACATCATATAGGATCAGTGTTGTCCCTAGTGTGGGAATGTGTCAGGGAGAAGGAAAAGAAGTGATTTTGAATACATCCACATGTAAGCTATCATTTTGTTCATATACACTTGTAACTTACAGGTTTTTGCTATTGAATTCGTCACCTTTGCAATTGACGTCATCCCATTTGCAATTGAATTTGTCACTTTTACAGTAGAATTCATCACTTTTGCAATTGAATTTGCTACCTTGGCAACTGATTCGACATGCTTGCAGTAGAATTCAGGTGCTATAGTTGCATTTGTAGGAAATTTTGTCATGACTGGTTGTTTGTTCTATGGGCCAAGATATGTAGAAGTGATTTAGTAATTTATTGTTGGCATTTCTGTAAAAAGCTGTTTCTAAAGAAATTAAGTATTTTCAGAGGTATAAAATTCAGGTGTGCACCTGATGGATGGCACAGTGTCTGTCAATAGTGAACTACAGTGGTAGGAAACCTTAGACCATCCTAAGTGGTATTCCCACCTGTTTCTGGTCCAGGCTGAGCACAAAATTGGATAAGGGAGCTATTATATGATTATTAATCATACAAGGGTTTGGGGAAGCACCCCTGTATAGGCCTAGCCTTTTGGTGTCATCCCTCCCTCTTTGGATAAATCAAATAATAAATACGTAAATACAAAAGTTATAAGACACCATATTTGGCACTCAATCTATGCAAACCGCAAAGCCTGAGATTCTATTCATGCATGCAGGTATAAATCGCCACATTGGCACAGTTGACAAATTTACAACTCATTTACATTAAACAAACCTGCACTGCTTCTAACAGCAACCACCTGTTTATGTGATGTAGTACATTAAGTAGAATTACACATGTGCAGTACCAATATTAGCCTGTCCAATAACTGATGCTGGTGGGGACCAAGAACAGGACTACAACTTGGACTGGCCTTATCAACTGCAAGCGTGCTGCAGCCAAACTATTAAGTGCTAATCACTACTAGTTCTTGTTAGTCAACAATCATTTCAGTTGTTTCACATAGTGTTCCAAGTTCTTGGTTAGCCAGGTGCTCACTGATTAGCTGTGACAAAATTTCCTGCAAACGTAACAAATTCTAATGCAATAACACTTAATTCTACGATTCTTCTACTGCAAACGGGACAAAATCATTTGCAAAGGTGACAAATTCAATAGCAAAAACCTGTAATAAAAGACTTTTAACAATAGATATGTGTTAGCTTATATTGCTTTGTGATTAAACAAATCTTCATGTTTAGTGCAAATATACAGACATACTATACGATAGTCACTACTATTTTTTTTGCCGTGTATAGATAGCCAACTAATATTTCAATGTTTGGCATTGTAAAGAGGTCCCAAAAATTCAACTAACTGCCCATGCAGTTTTTTTCCAATCATATTCATTATTTACTTGTACACTATGAAGGTCTTGCATCATGTCAATAATGCTTAACAACTGTTGCTAGTCACACAGGTTTCAAACTCAAAGGGACCGAATGAAATGAATGCTCTTGCTTTGTCACTGTGAGATACCAATATCGCTGTCAGATGTTAGGATAAGGTTGGGAACAAATATTGAAAACTACAGGTTTAATACAGACAAGCACATTATTAATCTTCAATTTAATCATTGAGAATGATTGTAGCCTTCGTCCTCTGCTCTCAAGCATGGCTGGCTAGCAACAATTGTTAAGCATTTTACAATGTGCATTTCAGATGCAACATCTCTATTAGCTTTTACAGTACAAAATAGACACCATAATAAACATGTTAAATTTGTATTTACAAATTATTTGTTACAAATGTTCTGTCTGTACAGTTCAACCTTCCACAAGCAATTGCAAGTCCATTGTTTTACCTACCATTGCAATTGAAGGTTTGATAATGTGTACAAATTATGTTACAGTACATGCTGTCTTACAAGCTAAGTACTACTTATATTAACTGTGTAAATTAACGTTATGCTAGATGGGTAGTATATGTTTGCATGCGAACCACCTAGTAGCATACATATATACTTCTATTCTATTAGGCCATACCAATTTGAAAAGTTGTTGCTTGGATTCATTTTACAACAAAATGGGTCAGTTGGTAGGCAAAAAATCAGAAAAAGCACCTAGCTATAATTTTAGATATGTACATGCTTATGATGTTACAAGCCATATAATATTATTATTATTATTATTGCTAGGACCGCGTCACATACAACCAAGTACATACACCAACGTTGCAACCTACCCTTTGGGCAAGTATAAACAGTGCCATAGGAAACACTCAGAGCAGTGTGCGTGTACCTGTGGAAATGATACATATGCATACGTACACAGGCAAGGGAGTTTAACTGGCATCAGAAAACCACAATACTAAAACACAACCTACACAAAAAACCAAGTTAAGTTAGCTATATTGGAAGTAACTATATATTGTAGGTGTGACGTGTCTCTGAAGATGACTCAGCAGTGAAGTGAGGCTACGCAGAATAAGGGATATGGTGAAGGCACAATTAGCAATTGATCCCAATCAAGCCAATATGGCACAACAGACTCTGCTGTAACTAGAGGCCACTGGTGATGTACCTGTATATCAGCGGTGTGGCATTGGCACAGTGATCACAGTCTATCAAGACACACGGTAGTGTGTCGTGCGGCCCAAGAAGCCGGCGCGCAACCCCGTGAGTATATTGACAGGAAGAAAGAAAACGCAATTTTCGCACCTCCATAGCTCTGTGCTGCCTTGATGAAACAAGACAAATGTTGCTGTGTACATTCCCTCCAACTTCAGTACTCCACATTCCAAATTTGAGCGAAATCGCTTCAGGCATTCCTGAGATATGCGACTTCAAAAATTGGCTTAGTTTCTTCGTTTTTTTTCTTCTTATTTTTCTTCCTCTTTTCGCACACTTACAAAAACTGCTATAAAACGCGAACGCGTTATCCGATTGCCTTGAAATTTGGCACACAGAAGGGGGGTATAAAGGCGCATCTCGGTACCAACTTTGGCTGGAATACCATAAACAGGCAAAGAGTTATGAGCGATTATGCACGAAAAATAACACCAATATGTTGTCACGCCTACAGGGTAAACCGCGCATGGGAAGAAGCTGAAAATCGGTGGGTGAATAGGTTAACTATTGAACCTCAAACCTTTTGTGGTTTGAAAGAAATCGAGCTAAAAACCAGGAAGATACAGCGAAAAAATCAACAGTGTGTAACAATTACGTAATCGAGATTAGCTAATTTTTAATTTTATTATTATTATTATTATTATTATGCTTGCCACGCCTACCAGATAAACCACTTGGGGTAATGCTTTCAAAATCGCTGTACAGATGGAGTTATCATCTTAGAAAGGCTCTTCAATGGTGTAGAAGAATAAGACTTAAAGTCACGGAGTTATAACACGAAATCCAACTTGGTGTAGCATATGCGAGATCGAGATACTCTAATAGAGCAGTCATCCTAATAGAGCAGTCACCCTGAACAGAATTCAAGAGATCAGTTAGAAATAAGTAACCTGTATAGAGATCAGCTACAGACAAATCACCCTGTAGAGAGTTCAGCTACAAACAATTCACCCTGTACAGACATCAGTTAGAAGAAGTTTTCTTGTAGAGAGTTCAGTTACAAACAAATCACCCTGTTGAAAGATCAAAGAAACCACCATGTAGAGAATTCAGCTACAAACTAGTGACCCTGTAGATACATCAGCTAGAAGAAGTTACCTTGTAGAGAGTTCAGCTACAAAGAAACCATTCTGTAAAGAGCTCAGCTGCAAACAAATCACCTATACAGAATTCAGCTACAAACAAATCACCCTGTAGAGAGATCAGCTAGAAGAAGTTACCTTGTAGATAGTTCAGCTACAAACAAATCAGCCTGTACAGAGCTTAGTTAAATGAGGTTTCCTTGTAGAAAGTTCAGCTACAAACAAATCACCCTGTAGAGAGATAAGTAAGAAGAAGTTACCTTGTAGATCGTTCAGCTACAAACAATTCACCCTGTAAAGAGATCAGCTAGAAGAAGTTACCTTGTAGAGAGTTCAGCTACAAAGAAACCATCATGTAGAGAATTCAGCCGCAAACAAATCATGTATAGAGAGTACAGCTACAAACAAATCTCCCTGTAGAGAGATCAGCTAGAAGAAGTTTCCTTGTAGAGAGTTCTGCTACAAACAAATCACCGTGTAGAAAGATCAGCTAGAAGAAATCACCTTGTAGAGAGTTCAGCTTCAAAGAAACAATCATGTGAGAGTTCAGGTACAAACAAATTGTCCTGTAGAGAGATCAGCTAGAAGAAGTTACCTTGTAGAGAGTTCAGCTACAAAGAAACCATCATGTAGATAGTTCAGGTACAAATAAATCACCCTGTAGAAAGATCAGCTATAGAAGAAATCACCTTGTAGAGAGTTCAGCTACAAAGAATCTATCATGTAGAGAGTTCAACTACAAACAAATCACCCTGTAGAAAGATCAGCTATAGAAGAAATCACCTTGTAGAGAGTTCAGCTACAAAGAAACCATCATGTAGAGAGTTCAGCTACAAAGAAACCATCATGTAGAGAGTTCAGCTACAAACAAATCGGCCTGTAGAGAGATCAGCTAGAAGAAATTACCTTGTAGAGAGTTCAGCTACAAAGAAACCATCATGTAGAGAGTTCAGCTGCAAACAAATCACCTGTAGAGAGTTAAGCTACAAACAAATCTCCCTGTAGAGAGATCAGCTAGAAGAAGTCACCTTGCAGGGAGTTCAGTTACAAAGAAATAAACCATGTAGAGAGTTCAGCTGCAAACAAATCACCTGTAGAGAGTTCAGCTAGAAACAAGTCACCCTGTAGAGAGATCAGCTAGAAACAAGTCACCTTGTAGAGAGTTCAGCTAGAAGAAGTCACATTGTAGAGCTACAAAGAAACTACCATGTAGAGTTCAGCTGCAAGCAAATCACCCTGTAGAGAACTCAGCTACAAACAAATCGCCCTGTAGAAAGATTAGCTAGAAGAAGTTACCTTTTAGGGAGTTGAGCTATGAACAGATCACCCTGCAGAGAGTTCAGCTACAAACAAATCACCCTGTAGAGAGTTAAGTTACAAAGAAACCACCATGTAGAGAGTTCAGCTGCAAAAAAAATCAATCACTCTGTAGAGAGTTCAGCTAGAAGAAGTCACCTTGTAGAGAGTTAAGCTGCAAATAAATCACCCTGTAGAGAATTCAGCTACAAACAAATCACCCTGTAGAAAGATCAGCTAGAAGAAGTTACCTTGTAGAGAGTTCAGCTACAAAGAAACCACCATGTAGAGAGTTCAGCTGCAAACAAATCACCTGTAGAGAGTTCAGCTAGAAACAAGTCACACTGTAGAGAGATCAGCTAAAAACAAGTCACCCTGTAGAGAGTTCAGCTAGAAGAAGTCACATTGTAGAGAGTTCAGCTACAAAGAAACTACCACGTAGACAGTTCAGCTGCAAACAAATCATCCTGTAGAGAGTTCAGCTAGAAGAAGTCACCTTTTAGAGAGTTCAGCTACAAAGCAACCACCATGTTAAGAGTTCAGCTGCAAAAACTCAATCACCTTGTAGAAAGATCGGCTAGAAGAAGTTACCTTGTGGAGAGTTCAGCTACAAAGAAACCACCATGTAGAGAGTTCAGCTGCAAACAAATCACCTGTAGAGAGTTCAGCTAGAAACAAGTCACCCTGTAGAGAGTTCAGCTAGAAGAAGTCACATTGTAGAGAGTTCAGCTACAATGAAACTCCCATGTAGAGAGTTCAGCTGCAAACAAATCACCCTGTAGAGAACTCAGCTACAAACAAATATGCAGTGTAAAAAGATCAGCTAGAAGAAGTTACCTTGTAGAGAGTTCAGTTACAACGAAACCACCATGTAGAGAGTTCAGCTACAAACAAATCACCTGTAGAGAGTTCAGCTAGAAACAAGTCACCCTGTAGAGAGATCAGCTAGAAACAAGTCACCTTGTAGAGCGTTCAGCTAGAAGAAGTCACATTGTAGAGAGTTCAGCTACAAAGAAACCACCATTTAGAGAGTTCAGCTGCAAACAAATCACCCAGTAGAAAGTTCAGCTATGAACGGATCACCCTGTTGAGAGTTCAGTTAGAAACAAGGAATCCTGTAGAGAGATCACCTAGAAGTATCGCCTTATAGAGAGTTCAGCTACAAACAAATCACCTGTAGAGAGTTCAGCTACAAACAAATCACCCTGTACAGAGATCAGCTAGAAGAAGTTACCTTGTAGGGATTTCAGCTACAAACAAATCACCCTGTAGAGAGTTCAGCTACAAAGAAACCATTCTGTAAAGAGCTCAGCTGCAAACAAATCACTTGTACAGAATTCAGCTACAAACAAATCACCCTGTAGAGAGATCAGCTAGAAGAAATTACCTTGTAGATAGTTCAGCTACAAACAAATCACTCTGTAGAAAGATCAGTTAGGAGAAGTTACCTTGGAGAAAGTTCAGCTACAAAGAAACCATTTTGTAAAGAGCTCAGCTGCAAACAAATCACCTGTACAGAATTCAACTACGAACAAATCACCCTGTAGAGAGATCAGCTATAAGAAGTTACCTTGTAGATAGTTCAGCTACAAACAAATCTCCCTGTAGAGAAATCAGCTAGAAGAAATTACCTTGTAGAGAGTTCAGCTACAAAGAAACCACCATGTAGAGAGTTCAGCTGCAAAGAAATCACCCTGTAGAAAATTCTGCCAGAAACAAATTGCCCTGTAGAAAGATCAGTTAGAAGAAGTTACCTTTTAGAGAGTTCAGCTACAAAGAAACCATTCTGTAAAGAGCTCAGCTGCAAACAATTCACCTATACAAAATTCAGCTACAAACACATCACCCTGTATAGAGATCAGCTAGAAGAAGTTACCTTGTAGATCGTTCAGCTACAAATAATTCACCCTGTGGAGAGAGCAATTAGAAGAAGTCACCTTGTAGAGTGTTCAGTTACAAAGAAACCACCATGGAGATTTCTGTAATCAATATATGTGACCGGATTTGCGAAAAGGGGTCTTCCACACACATCCAATTCCGTAAACGGTGGAGACCATAACTCAGTGTTCAAGTAACATATTAACCTGAACATTTAACCATGTATTCAGCTATAGTGGTGCTCACCACTGCCCAAACATCAAGGCAACAGCTCTTTCCAATCTGAAGTTATCAATTGTCAAAGTTGGCAAATTGGATGTGTGTGGAAGACCCCTTTTCGCAAATCTGGTCATATATGTATTATACAGTATATATAATTTGTACATTTACTGATAAAATATTTAAAGTACATCTACTTCATCTTTTCTTCTTCCTGTAGTAAAGAAAAAAACATAGGTTAAAAAAGTCCCAAAGCTGGCCATAGGCCGGCTTTGGGGTATACAAATACAAAAAGAAATGAAATCTAATCCAAAACAGCCAAGCTGTAAAAAAAGTGTGCGGCCCTCAGAAAGGCTATGGTGAAAAAAGATGTGAAATCCAAGGTGGCGGCCAAGAAATGGCTGTGATGGTAGGTTAATGGTAAAAATTTTAATAATGACAATTTAGGTAAATTTTGTGAAGCGGCACAAAAATTCATCTGAATTGTCGTTATTAAAATTTTTACCATTAACCTACCATCACAGCCATTTCTTGGCCGCCACCTTGGATTTCACATCTTTTTTCACCATAGCCTTTCTGAGGGCTGCACACTTTTTTTACAGCTTGGCTGTTTTGGATTAGATAATATTATGCATACAGCCATGCACAACATACAGGAGATAGTTACACATTGTTGTATATGCAGCACTGCATCGGCTTCTTGTTTAGCTATTACAGACTCACAGTAGACTAGTAGTTAAGTCGAGTGGAAAATAATTCCAGCCGCCAGATCATGTGAAGGTGGCGGTATAATGAAAATAATTCCAGCCGCTAGCAAGCCAGATGAAGGATGAAGATGTAGACCTATAATACAACTACCGGTACAAGTATTACATTACTCATTACCTTGCTGTTCCAGCTGGTTGTTTATAAGCGCATCAGCTGGTATCCCAACTGGTCATCAGCTGGTCGTTCACTGCATGACGCCTGGAGCGCATATCCTGCACGCAAAAGACACAGTTACAAACATTTAAACATACTTGTAATGTTGTTGCTTACCAGTAAAGTGGCGCCTGGCCTCTCCGCGGACGTTTACTAATCTTCTCGTTCGAGCAATCTGTAATCATAGATGGAACCAACTCCCTGCTGATGTAATTAATTCCTCTACCCCTAATGAGTTTTGTAATAACTTAAGTAACTTTTATGATCACACCTGTGCATTATAATCTTTTGATTGCTGCACAGTAATAAATCAAGACACACGGTAGTGTGTCGTGCGGCCCAAGAAGCCGGCGCGTAACACCCGTGAGTATATTCACTGTTAAAATGAAGAGTAACCACAACTCTCAAGGAGTTCCCAGTGTAGGGAGGATTTAACACCCCTGGAGAGTAACCATTACTCTAAAGGAGTAACTGGGGAGTAACACATGCTCTGAAGGTGGTGTCGCTTACTCTTCAGAGTAATGGTTATTCTCTTCAGAGTGTTGGTTACTCTCCATGAGGTGTTAAATCCTCCCTACACTGGGAACTCTCAGAGTGGTGGTTACTCTTTATTTTTAACAGTGTTGACAGGAAGAAAGAAAACGCAATTTTCGCACCTCCGTAGCTCTGTGCTTCCTTGATGAAACAAGACGATTTTTGCTGTGGACATTCCCTCCAACTGCAGCACTCCACATTCCAAATTTCAGCGAAATCGCTTCGCGCGTTCCCGAGATATGCGACTTCAAAAATTGGCTCAGTTTCTTCGTTTTTTTTTTCTTCTTATTTTTCTTTTTCTTGTCGCACACTTACAAAAACTGCTATAAAACGCGAACGCGTTATCCGATTTCCTTGCAATTTGGCACACAGAAGGGGGATATAAAGGCGCATCTCGGTACCAACTTTGGCTGGAATACAATAAACAGGCAAAGAGTTATGAGCGATTATTAACGAAAAATAACACCAATATGTTGTCACGCCTACAGGGTAAACCGCGTATGGGAAGAAGCTGAAAATCGGTGGGTGAATAGGTTAACTATTGAACCTCAAACCTTTTGTGGTTTGAAAGAAATCGAGCTAAAAACCAGGAAGATACAACGAAAAAACCAACAGTGTGTAACAATTACGCAATCGAGATCAGCTAATAAAAAAACGACTGCTTGCCACGCCTACCAGATAAACCGCTTAGGGTAATGCTTTGAAAATCGTTGTACAGATGGAGTAATCATCTTAGAAAGGCTCATCAATGGTGTAGAAGAATCAGACTTAAAGCCACGGAGTTATAACAAGAAATCCAACTTGGTGCGGCAAGTGCGAGATCGAGATACTCTAATAGAGCAGTCATCCTAATAGAGCGGTCACCCTGAAGAGAATTCAAGAGATCAGCTAGAAATAAGAAACCTGTATAGAGATCAGCTACACACAAGTCACCCTGTAGAGAGATCAGCTAGAAGAAGTTACCTTGTAGGGAGTTCATGCAACTATGGAAAGAGATAGTTCAGCTAGAAGAAATCACCTTGTAGAGTTCAGCTACAAAGAAACCACCATGTAGAGAGTTCAGCTACAAACAAATCGCCCTGTGGAGAGATCAATAGAAGAAGTTACCTTGCAAAGAGTTCAGCTACAAAGAAACCATCATGTAGAGAGTTCAGCTACAAACAAATCTCCCTGTAGAGAGATCAGCTAGAAGAAGTTACCTTGTAGAGAGTTCAGCTACAAAGAAACCATCATGTAGAGAGTTCAGCTACAAACAAATCTCCCTGTAGAGAGATCAGCTAGAAGAAGTTACCTTGTAGAGAGTTCGGCTTCAAACAAATCACACTGTAGAAAGATCAGCTAGAAGAGGTCACCTTGTAGAGAGTTCAATTACAAAAAAACCACCATGTAGAGAGCTCAGCTACAAACTAGTGACCTTGTAGAGACATCAGCTAGAAGAAGTTACTTTGTAGAGAGTTCAGCTACAAAGAAACCATCATTTAGAAAGTTCAGCTTCAAACAAATCACCTGTAGAGAGTTCAGTTACAAACAAATCTCCCTGTAGAGAGATCAGCTAGAAGAAGTTACCTTGTAGAGAGTGAAGCTACAAACAAATCACCCTATTGAAAGATCAGCTAGAAGAAGTCAACTTGTAGAAAGTTCAGTTACAAAGAAACCACCATGTAGAGAGTTCAGCTACAAACTAGCCACCTTGTAGAGACATCAGCTAGAAAAGTTACCTTGTAGAGAGTTCAGCTACAAAGAAACCATTCTGTAAAGAGCTCAGCTGCAAACAAATCACCTGTACAGAATTCAGCTACAAACAAATCACCCTGTAGAGAGATCAGCTAGAAGAAGTTACCTTTTAGAGAGTTCAGCTACAAAGAAACCATTTTGTAAAGAGCTCAGCTGCAAACAAATCACCTGTGCAGAATTCAGCTACAAACAAACCACCCTGTAGAGAGATCAGCTAGAAGATATTACCTTGTAGATAGTTCAGCTACAAACAAATCACCCTGTAAAAAGATCAGTTAGAAGAAGTTACCTTTTAGAGAGTTCAGCTACAAAGAAACCATTTTGTAAAGAGCTCAGCTGCAAACAAATCACCTGTACAGAATTCAGCTACAAACAAATCACCCTGTAGAGAGATCAGCTAGAAGAAATTACCTTGTAGATAGTTCAGCTACAAACAAATCACGTTGTAGAAAGATCAGTTAGAAGAAGTTACTTTGTAGAGAGTTCAGCTACAAAGAAACAATTTTGTAAAGAGCTCAGCTGCAAACACATCGCCTGTACAGAATTCAGCTACGAACAAATCACCCTGTAGAGAGATCAGCTAGAAGAAGTTACCTTGTAGATAGTTCAGCTACAAACAAATCTCTCTGTAGAGAGATCAGCTAGAAGAAATTGCCTTGTAGAGAGTTCAGCTACAAAGAAACCATCATGTGGAGAGTTCAGCTGCAAAGAAATCACTACTGCCCAAATTTCAAGGCAATAGCTCTTTCCAATCTGAAGTTATCAATTGTCAAAGTTGGCAAATTGGATGTGTGTGGAAGGCCCCTTTTTGCAAATCCGGTCACATATGTATTATATATATAATTTGTACATTTACTGATAAAATATTTAAAGTATATATACTTCATCTTTACTTCTTCCTGTAGTAAAGAAAAAAAGCATAGGTTAAAAAAGTCCCAAAGCTGGCCATAGGCCGGCTTTGGGGTATACAAATACAAAAAGAAATGAAATCTAATCCAAAACAGCCAAGCTGTAAAAAAAGTGTGCGGCCCTCAGAAAGGCTATGGTGAAAAAAGATGTGAAATCCAAGGTGGCGGCCAAGAAATGGCTGTGATGGTAGGTTAATGGTAAAATTTTAATAACGACAATTCCGGTGAATTTTTGTGCCGCTTTACAAAATTTACCTGAATTGTCATTATTAAAATTTTTACCATTAACCTACCATCACAGCCATTTCTTGGCCGCCACCTTGGATTTCACATCTTTTTTCACCATAGCCTTTCTGAGGGCCGCACACTTTTTTTACAGCTTGGCTGTTTTGGATTAGATATATATATCAAGACACACGGTAGTGTGTCGTGCGGCCCAAGAAGCCGGCGCGTAACACCCGTGAGTATATTGACAGGAAGAAAGAAAACGCAATTTTCGCACCTCCGTAGCTCTGTGCTTCCTTTATGAAACAAGACCATTTTTGCTGTGGACATGCCCCCCAACTGCAGGACTCCACATTCCAAATTTGAGCGAAATCGCTTCACGCATTCCCGAGATATGCGACTTCAAAAATTGGCTCAGTTTCTTCGTTGTTTTTTTTCTTCTTATTTTTCTTTTTCTTGTCGCACACTTATAAAAACTGCTATAAAACGCGAACGCCACATCCGATTGCCTTGCAATTTGGCACACAGAAGGGGGATATAAAGGCGCATCTCGGTACTAACTTTGGCTGGAATACGATAAACAGGCAAAGAGTTATGCGCGATTATTCACGAAAAATAACACCAATATGTTGTCACGCCTACCGGGTAAACCGCGTATGGGAAGAAGCTGAAAATCGGTGGGTGAATAGGTTAACTATTGAACCTCAAACCTTTTGTGGTTTGAAAGAAATCGAGCTAAAAACCAGGAAGATACAACGAAAAAACCAACAGTGTGTAACAATTACGCAATCGAGATTAGCTAATAAAAAAACGACTGCCTGCCACGCCTACCAGATAAACCGCTTGGGGTAATGCTTTGAAAATCGTTGTACAGATGGAGTAATCATCTTAGAAAGGCTCATCAATGGTGTAGAAGAATCAGATTTAAAGTCACGGAGTTATAACACGAAATCCAACTTGATGCAGCAAGTGCGAGATCGAGATACTCTAATAGAGCAGTCATCCTAATAGAGCAGTCACCCTGCATGAAGAGAATTCAAGAGATCAGCTAGAAACAAGAAACCTGTATAGAGATCAGCTACACACAAGTCACCCTGTAGAGAGATCAGCTAGAAGAAGTTACCTTGTAGGGAGTTCATGCAACTATGGAAAGAGATAGTTCAGCTAGAAGAAATCACCTTGTAGGGTTCAGCTACAAAGAAACCACCATGTAGAGAGTTCAGCTACAAACAAATCGCCCTGTGGAGAGATCAATAGAAGAAGTTACCTTGTAGAGAGTTCAGCTACAAAGAAACCATCATGTAGAGAGTTCAGTTACAAACAAATCTCCCTGTAGAGAGATCAGTTAGAAGAAGTTACCTTGTATATAGAGAGTTCAGCTTCAACAAATCACCCTGTAGAAAGATCAGCTAGAAGAGGTCACCTTGTAGAGAGTTCAGTTACAAAGAAACCACCATGTAGAGAGCTCAGCTACAAACTAGTGACCTTGTAGAGACATCAGCTAGAAGAAGTTACCTTGTAGAGAGTTCAGCTACAAAGAAACCATTCTTTAAAGAGCTCAGCTGCAAACAAATCACCTGTACAGAGTTCAGCTACAAACAAATTACCCTGTAGAAAGATGAGCTAGAAAAAGTTACCTTGTAGAGAGTTCAGTTACAAAGAAACCGCCATGTAGAGAATTCAGCTACAAACTAGTAACCCTGTAAAGACATCAGCTAGAAGAAGTTACCTTGAGAGAGTTCAGCTACAAAGAAACCATTCTTTAAAGAGCTCAGCTGCAAACAAATCACCTATACAGAATTCAGCTACAAACAAATCACCATGTAGAGAGATCAGCTAGAAGAAGTTAACTTGTAGAGAGTTCAGCTACAAAGAAACCATTCTTTAAAGAGCTCAGCTGCAAACAAATCACCTGTACAGAGTTCAGCTACAAATTACCCTGTAGAAAGATGAGCTAGAAAAAGTTACCTTGTAGAGAGTTCAGTTACAAAGAAACCGCCATGTAGAGAATTCAGCTACAAACTAGTGACCCTGTAAAGACATCAGCTAGAAGAAGTTACCTTGAGAGAGTTCAGCTACAAAGAAACCATTCTTTAAAGAGCTCAGCTGCAAACAAATCACCTATACAGAATTCAGCTACAAACAAATCACCATGTAGAGAGATCAGCTAGAAGAAGTTAACTTGTAGAGAGTTCAGCTACAAAGAAACCATCATTTAGAGAGTTCAGCTTCAAACAAATCACCTGTAGAGAGTTCAGCTACAAACAAATCTCCCTGTAGAGAGATCAGCTAGAAGAAGTTACCTTGTAGATCGTTCAGCTACAAACAAATCACCCTGTAGAGAGATCAGCTAGAAGAAGTTACCTTGTAGAGAGTTCAGCTACAAAGAAACCACCATGTAGAGAGTTCAGCTGCAAAGAAATCACCCTGTATAAAATTCTGCCACGAACAAATTGCCTTGTAGAAAGATCAGTTAGAAGAAGTTACCTTGTAGAGAGTTCAGCTACAAAGAAACCATTCTGTAAAGAGCTCAGCTGCAAACAAATCACCTGTACAGAATTCAGCTACAAACAAATCACCCTGTAGAGAGATCAGCTAGAAGAAATTACTTTGTAGAGAGTTCAGCTACAAAGAAACCACCATGTAGAGAGTTCAGCTGCAAAGAAATCACCCTGTAGAAAATACAGCCACAAACAAATTGCCATGTAGAAAGATCAGGTAGAAGAAGTTACCTTTTAGAGAGTTCAGCTACAAAGAAACCACCCTGTAGAGAGATCAGCTAGAAGAAGTTACCTTGTAGATCGTTCAGCTACAAACAAATCACCCTGTAGAGAGATCAGCTAGAAGAAGTTACCTTGTAGAGAGTTCAGCTGCAAAGAAATCACCCGGTATAAAATTCTGCCACGAACAAATCACCCTGTAGAGAGATCAGCTAGAAGAAGTTACCTTGTAGATAGTTCAGCTACAAACAAATCTCCCTGTAGAGAGATCAGCTAGAAGAAATTACCTAGTACAGAGTTCAGCTACAAAGAATGTGGAGAGTTCAGCTGCAAAGAAATCACCACTGCCCAAATTTCAAGGCAATAGCTGTTTCCACTCTGAAGTTATCAATTGTCAAAGTTGGCAAATTGGATGTGTGTGGAAGGCCCCTTTTCGCAAATCAGGTCACATATGTGTTATATATATAATTTGTACATTTATTGATAAAATATTTAAAGTACATCTACTTCATCTTTTCTTCTTCCTGTAGTAAAGAAAAAAAACATAGGTTAAAAAAGTCCCAAAGCTGGCCATAGGCCGGCTTTGGGGTATACAAATACAAAAAGAAATGAAATCTAATCCAAAACAGCCAAGCTGTAAAAAAAGTGTGCGGCCCTCAGAAAGGCTATGGTGAAAAAAGATGTGAAATTCAAGGTGGCGGCCAAGAAATGGCTGTGATGGTAGGTTAATGGTAAAAATTTTAATAACAACAATTCTGGTGAATTATTGTGCCGTTTGGTCAATTGGCACAAAATTCACCTGAATTGTCGTTATTAAAATTTTTACCATTAACCTACCATCACAGCCATTTCTTGGCCGCCACCTTGGATTTCACATCTTTTTTCACCATAGCCTTTCTGAGGGCTGCACACTTTTTTTACAGCTTGGCTGTTTTGGATTAGATATATATATATATATAGATATTAGAGTCTCGAATATCTATGCTGTAATTAAACAAGGGCGTGGTGCTGGGCGTTATATAGAATTACACGTACGTAAAGTCATCACCACGAACAGGCGTACTTATTATACGGTTGTGCCTTCATTCACAGGCGAATCTATCCCCGCTTAGTTCATGTCTCTAGGCCTCGTAGTTTTCTCAAACATTATTTAGTATTTATTCATTCATTATTAATGACGTAATTTTAACCGCATTTCGTATTATTCTTACTACTTGGTTGTATAATTATCATAGATCCTTTATACCCTATGTTATTATTAATACTTTACAATACAAGCATGTATTGATGGTCTGCCAATAACTTGTGTTGGCAGCCAGGAAATTACTTAATTACAAAACTAATTACTTAATTACAAAACTAATTAATTACAATTACGATAAAAGTTAGCTAGGCTCACATCACTGATTATTTCTAAATTATGGCAGTTTGTACATCTACAACAAAAATGATTGGTGTATGGAATGTCAGATGAGAAATTGTTTTGAAAAGTTGTTGCAAATAATTACAGATGGTGGTTTTGATGGTTGGTAGTGACTGGTTGAGATCAGTGAATGGTATATCGTAGTTTATTCCATAAATTAGTAAGTCACATTAAAGCTGTATACAGACCTATCAAATCCCTTCTATACATAACTGTTACAACAGATAAACATAGCTAGTAGTTCAATGAGCACTACACTGATGCTATCATAGATTTTCTTTGCCAGGAGTGAGAAACATGCTGGTTTTCACTGTGAAAAAGGTGGGATATAAGATGGTATTTCCAGTGGCTTATTGAATACAAATAAGCCTTAATATAAACCCTGTATTATACTCATGTTATAGTTTAGTATAAGTATATGTTATACTACAGATATCATGGTATTCGTTTTTAATGTTTTTACACCATTATTAGTACTGGTAAGTAATTCCTAGTGATTAGCATGCTCAAGGAGTATGCACATGTGTTGCAGCCTGCAATTTTCTTGAAAATCGGCCCAACAATCCATAGCAACTTTTGCTAGGCAACAAAATGTAAACCTGACCTAGTTATTATGATTATGATTATGATTATGATTATGATTAGATACTGGAAAGACAGCACTCAGTGCTGGTTACATCCAGGAGGGGGGGGGACCCTCAAAACAAAAAGGGGGTTAATTACAACAAATCTAGTCCAAAAATACAATTATTAAACTGTTCTAGTGACTCTGTATCGATGATGTGATTAGGGAGGTTATTAGTTACATGCTTTTTGGTGGTTGCTTAGCAACCATTGCTATGGTGTCAAAATCATTTCTACAATCAGTAGTGGTTACCTAGCAACGGTTGCTAGGCAACAATGTAGTTGCTATGTAACAGGTATTGGTTACTGTGGTAACAGTAGTTGTCAAGTCGGACATGCCTAACTGGTAAAACATCTAAACACTATCAAAAATTTTAGCCAATCAGACGTGTATATCAAATGTACAAGTGATATACTAATTCTATTGGTTAGTTTGCTGTAGTATATCAAAAATATACCCCAAGCTGCTATTGGAGTTTTTCTACAGGACACGATATTGATGTTGTATTATGCATACTATGCTATTACATATATGGTTTTTTAGTTTATTTACCACATTACCTGAAATAGCTTATATCGAATATAATACCCACACTATACCATCACATATATGGTTTCAGTATGTTTAGCACATTAACTAAAGCCTTACATGAAACTGTTAGTATAATACAGGTTATATCAAGCTTTTTTGTATTCAATAAGCCATTGGAAATACCATCTTATATCCCTCTTTTTTCACAGTGTTTACATTTACATATAGCTAGCATTATATTTGAGATCAAAATTGTACCAACTGACTGTTCTATTAGAGTATCTCAATCTTTTGCAGCGATTTTTAAGATGTCACATGATCTAATTTTTTCTTTTCTTAATTAAAATCTATGCAGAATTGGGTCAATCGGGTCCAAGCAACAACTTTTCAAATAGGTATGGCCTTAGTGATGGACATACCATAACTACAATACATACACCCATATCTAAAACCCTTTTAGACCACAGCAAGGTGAAGTACTCAAATTTAATTGGCTACTTACAGGTATCTAAATCCTGTAGATCCCTTGTTCATGTTTCAATAGATCCCTGTCTCTGGGGTAATACGGCAATTACGTGCCTGTAATATTATGGGCGTTTAACTGGTAGCAAGGTGTTGTAACATGCGTTACAAGTTACAGGGAACTGTTAACGCTACATTTCTTGTGTCACAAGCAGCTGTGAAGGTACAACAAGCAGCAGTGAAAGTACAACACAATGAAATGTGGTCTAAATTAGCTAGACATCGAAACACAGAGTTCTACAAAATTTAGAAACCCTCAGGCCTTGCAGTAGCGCCCTCGCTTCGCTTGTGCTCCACAACACAAGGCCTTTCGGGTTTCTAAATTCCGTAGAACCCTGTGTTTCGATGTCTAACTATTATACTGACCATGTCACTATGCTCATCATAATCAGTAATAGGTAGTAACAATGAATCAGATGATGGGAACACAACTTTGATCATTATATTCACTATTATCATTGTCCTCCTTATAATGTCATTAGTAGTAACTGTTGTCATTATTATTTGGTTGTGTGTGGAGCGTTATCACAAACTGAAGCACATCACTTCTGGTAAGCTGTATAAACACAAGTGAACAATTATCCATGACTTTTGTGTTTACTATAGAAGTTAAGACTCCTGTGAACCAGCAGCAGTTAAACACAGACACAGTCAAGATGCAGTCATCTCCAGCTTATGTTCCAGTAGGTCAAGACGATTCAACTTCTTCCATGGTACCACAATATGATACTATACAAGTTCCTTCTGATCATCAAGATGTACCAATGATGGCTAATCCAGCTTATCTGACCAATAAGAACATCTGAAGTGTTACCTTCACACCTTACAAAATGTAATGTGTCACCTTATCATATAGTAACACATATTGTAGCATTCAAATTATTTACAGCTTGTGTACTTATGAGATTGACATCTACTAGTAATTATAGAAGAAAAGTGAGTAAAAACATACCTCAAAGTCAGCCATAGGCTGGTTTTGGGGCCTTATAAGGCCATATAAACTTAATGATTAGTTTCTCATCCCTGCCCGCATGGCCATTTTTCCTACCTCATCAAGGATTTTTTACACCACTGGTGGCTGAGTGCAGCTATCCAGCACCTTCTTAAGTTGGTACTTTGCTAGAACAGTCCAGGATGAGTCATTGTAGCTAGCTAATTCAGCTAACTAGTCAGTAAAAAATAAAATAAAAGTCTGCCCTCCAGCACTGCTATTTTGAGTACAGGAGGATGAGAAACTAATAATTAAGTTTATGTGGCCTAAAGTACAAAAAGGAGTAAAATCCACACAAAAACAGCCAATCTGTGAAAAAATGGTGCAGCCTTAAAAAGCCTGGGTGAAAAAAGTTGTGAAATCAAAGGTGGCGGCCAAGAAATGGCTGCAATGATGTTAATGTTAAAAAATTAATGGCTGTGTGCATTGTTAAAATTTATTAGCATTAACATCATTGCAGCCATTTCTTGGCCACCACCTTTGACTTTTTTCACCCAGACTTTTTAAGGCTACACCACTTTTTCACAGCTTTGCTGTTTTTGTGTGGATATTGTTTACAGTACACAGTATCACCATATTAGTCAACTAAGTTTACCATTGAAATTCCATGGCCAATTACAGGGGTATAATACTCATTGGAGTTTAGCTTTAGCTACTAGTCTTGTACAGATATAATTTTACATAGAGTGGTATTTACTATTCAGCACATGCTTTTTGTGAGATTGATACTGGAGATGAATATACTCTAATAGAACAGTCAAGTTAGATTCAACCTGTTAAGGGAAAGCGTTCTATGAATGCGTACTTACTTTTAGAAATGCATCATACTACACAAATAAATATGACAATATAATATATGCTTGGACTACGTTATACCTTTAGATGTTAAAATGAATGTGTTTTGTTCATTAGAGAGTTCAGTGGTACATATACAAACTTCAAGAAGGCTTATATAATGTACTGGTGGGATACAACATAATTATAGTAGAAATATTGATAGTATACTGATATTAAGGGTGTTGGAATCTAGGAACACATAATACATTTTACAATTGTAACATGGGCGTGAGTGATTTACCTGATATGTACGCCCAAAGGCATACGTACATATCAGGTAGCCTATAAGTGTTACATTCACATAATATATATTCAGCTATTACCATAGCATGATTCCTCTAAGGCTTTGAATATTTCAGTAATTAACTATTTGGTAGTCTATTTTCATAATGTTTGTAACAAAACAAGACAGACAAATTTTTTATTATATATCAAAAAAACTTCATGAAAAGTCACCACACCCTGCTACAAATACTGTATTGGACTGATTTGGTGATTGTGTAGGACACATAATTATAATGAATACAGTGAAACCTGTTTTAGCATCACCAGTGTAGGAGGCCACCTCTCTAAAAGTCCAATATAATTTGCTTTGTAATATCTTATGATAAAATAATATGCAATCACTTTTAATGCTATTATTTTGTCTACACACACGTGACAATAGATTAGTTCTGATGCAGGTTGCATGACTGTGCATGAATTCAACATTTTTAGCAGAAAAGGATGGATATCAATTAAGCACACGATACATTAGCCATTACAAATGGCATTGAACTATCACAGGGCTGATTCATAGCCAGGATTGGCAATGGGGTTCACAGAACTTCACACCAAGCTATTAGGCAGGGATCTTAAAAAGTACAGGTATCTTAAAAAGTACAGGTATCCTAACAAATTTTATACCTGATACAATAATCTAAGAGTAGTCTTTATAGATAAATTGTGCTTTTCATTAAATATGTCATCAGGTCCAGCGGTGATCGGTCAAAATTAATGTAAACTCTAATATGTCATTATGTATTTTGGCATGCTAGGGACAAAGTACTATATATACTCAGTATGAAAAATTACAATCATAACATACCATGGGAGTGCTCACTAGGAAATTTATACACTTGGAGGAGTAATATCAAGGTTGAATAGCACGACTGTTCTATTAGAGTATTTTGTGATCGCAATGTGGTGATGGCATAATGCATGGTGATTGCTTTATTAGAATTTTTTACAGAGCATTGTGATGCATAAATTTTTGAGGATAAGGGGACTGGCCTAAAAGGTAACATGCATGTGTACATGTCTTCCCAACATACCAGTATCTAGCAATTGATCATGATGATAACTATAAAGTTCCTGTTATTGAATGAAATACAGTACCAGTGTTCTCACTCTTATTGTACTCTAAAAGTAACAGAAAGGGGTTTAGAGCCTTTCCAAGCTTCTGATTTTGACTAATCATATCTCCTCATATGTTTAACTGATCACTTTGAAATTGCATCAAACAATAGTGGTACGCTAACAGCATAAGGTGATGACATTTCAAGCTCGTACCTAATTCACTAGTCAACTTATAATTATGGGTTGTCAAGTACTTACAATTGGAAAGGCTATAAGACCCCTTTTAACAAATCTAGATTACCACACTATAAAGGTCACAGTAACAAGATGTTATAATATGTGACTGTTCTATTAGAGTATCTTAATTGCAGAAAAGTGAAACACCAGTATTTTATAATAATATTATGGAGGGTAATGATATAGGCTTAAATTTGTGACCTGATCTCCCTTTTTTCATTTCATCTATTATTTCAACTTCTTTGAGCACTGCACAAAATTAAAGTTAATACATACGTTTGGAATGGTGCAAGTGGTTTTATGTTTCAGAACAACAGTAGTGCAGAAACATAAAACTTGCTATTGTTTATGTGTGACTTCATACATTAACATGATAGTAAATCTGTTATATTAGCATAACCACTGGGAAACAACTACCTTTGTAAACTGGTAGAGTGGTATAGGGCTACAGGCATATATCCACTGACAAAAATGGAATGACTTACCATATGTATATGTAAGCAATCAAAACATTTTTGTGTATTGAGGATACATCTTGTGTATTGCCTACGTTAAATACATTATGATGTCTGGTCTAGTTTATATACTTTCCCCAATCAAAATGAACAACCCTACAACTCAACACTCTTAAATTCTTTTTGAAGGATTAAGATACTCCAATAGACCAGTCTGAATACTCTAATAGAGCATTCACATAAATAATAGGATTTATCAATATGAGATATAAAAGGGCTCAAGTCCCTGGGAGACAAATGCAAATTTTGTTACTATAAAAACCATTGTGCTGTATAGCTGCTATTACTCACTCACTCACTCACTCACTCACTCACTCACTTTTGTGCTGCCAAACTATATGGTGCATTAGGTTCTTGCTGTGTTAACTGCTGAGATGGCACACTTCCCACCAAATGGTTGCAAAGTTATTAGATCATCTGAAATGTCACAGATGTACACAAACACTGGTTGTAACTAATACAGTTATACTGTATGGTTTGTTGAAACTGAATGTGAACTGTACTTGAGTGCTAAAAGAATACCAGAATATTTTATGTTAAACTACTACCTTGTCCAGTAGGATTTTGTCACTACTTGTAAAGTACTATATTACAGTTGGATATCAGCTGATACTGTCAATGGCTCACACATGTATCATGTCTCCTCTCAATGTCCATTTGACTACTGTATACCCTACTCATCATACCTCAACCTGTCATCTCCTGAGTACATCAAATAAAAATAATATGCCGGCATAATAGGCTGGAGCACTATGCCAGCATAATGCTAGCATGGATATTTCAAACTATGGAGCTTACTTCCATAAAAAATAGATTGATATACTCCCTAATAGAGCAGCCAGTGGAAATTGTAAACTGCACTGAACAGAACACTCAAATGCATTGTACATAATTCCATAGTCCGATACTCTCTAATAGAACAGTCACTTTGCAGTGAAATACTCTAATAGAGCATTCACTGATCAAGATAATTGTAAGAAATGTTGCTAACCTAGGAGCATAAAGTAAGCATAATGGAAACACTGGAGAACATTTATAATAGGTGTAAGTTTTGGAAAATTCCTGAAAGCATTGTGGGAAAATTTTGAACATATTTGACTCAGACCTACTCCTGACATGAAGGCAGTGTCTGTGTTATGTGGACATTGTCAACAAAGTCTCAGTGCTGTATTTGGTTCATCACAGTGTAAAAGTATTCCGGCATTTTTCTGGTTATCATAATGCTAAGAAGTAATAAATAATAATAGTGAAGAATAGCACAATTATTAGCTCTTGATAATACCTATAGCAATAGCAGGTATTGTGTTGGTAATGATGTTATTTGTGTTGCCAATGGAACTATTCATACATTCATTTTTAATGTGAACATTATCAACACAAATTATTCAACATAGTTACCAAACTGCTATTCACCTAATTGTATAGCACTTTCAGTTTTCAGTTTGGATATAGGAATTGAAACTTTCTATATACAACATGACCAATAATATTACTCAAAGACATGTTTACAATTAGCATTTCAATTTGATATGATAGCTTTTACTCTAGTAAAGTACAGAGGCTTATAGCACGGAGAGGTTTACATGTTCTTGCCACACTCTTCCTATTAAGTTATACTAAAATCTTATCAATGGTGTGTCATGTCTTGTTCTTTTATACTCAAATTATTCATCTTCCCAGTAGACACACACAGTTATTCTGGTCAGTAGATACAAGTGTTGAATTGTTTGGAGTGAAACTCACTATATTGTTTGTGATCTGTTTACTAATCCTGTTAACATTGATATTTTTCAATATTCTTCTTCTATTGTTAAAAGATTTCAAATCATAAATATATTTTTAAGCCACTACATGATGATCCATGTTTGGATAGATACATTTACTGGACTGGATTGCAACTTTTGTTGAGAGGCACCTTCTTTAGTTTCTCAGCATTTGAAAACAATATCAGTCTTATCAGTGGCACCATTGTAGTAGGTGTTCTACTTTGGGTAAAAGACATTCTATGTTCCCTTAAGAGCTTGCTCAATAATATACAAGTCGTTATTCCTTCTTAACTTGCTATTAGTGTTATGTATAATTATTTGCATCATATAATGGATGTAAAGAGGCCAACAGTACTGTAGTGGAGTACCTTATCTTTTTGGTGCTTGTGTACTTTATTCTCTTCCCCTGTATAACTAGTATGATGCATAGTAGCACACTACAAAAACTGAAGTCACTGATCAATGAGATAGTATGGAAAATATGGAAGAAAAATTAAAGAATCATGTGTAAATCATATGAGCAGTGAATTCTGAGAAACTCATGTTACTGTTATTGGTTAGCCACATAATACTCCTTTGGTGATTTGATTTCTGTACTTCACAGTTTACAAATCATAATGTTCAAAATATATATGTTATTATCGTTGGCTTCCCTGCTAGACCATTACAAGTATGTAGCTTAATACATGTCAACGAGTTTAAAGAGCTAATGAATTAGGGGTGTAGGAAGCATGGGTGTCATGGGTGCTTGGGCACCTATAAATATTTCTAACCAGAATGAAAATCACTAAGGCAGTATCATCCTTCCTTTTCTAACTTGCCAGTGATTCCATCTGCCTTCAACCATAGTCCATAGGCTTAAACAAAGGTGTGGTACAAGTACATTAAAAAATATAGAATTTAAGTCTGCTCACCAAAATCGAGATACTCTAAAAGAGCAGTCATAATTATCCTAATAAAAGAGTCAAGAGTAGCTTTATTATATAAGCAGTGATTAAACTGTTAATTAATATCCATATTTTAAACAAAGTTGATTCCATCCTTCAGTACTGATGTGACTAGAAATTATTTGGAGATGAAAATCAAGTTGATCTTATTAGTAGGAGGGTACCCATAAGTTAAATATCTTCCTACTCCCCTGAAAATGATTGCTTTGTTTATAAATGGATCAAAGATTTCAGGTTGGTCAAACATCAAATGATCTCAAAGAAAAGTTCAAACCAATCAACACCAACACCTCAGTATTAATGTAAAGTGTTCTAATGTGTGAATTGATATTGATAAATTAAGGTACCCAGAGCCCGTATTTCAGCTACCCAACACTTTGCATGACTTTTATAACCAAGAAACAAATGCTACATTATGCATACTTCTCGTGAATGTGACAAAGTACTCAGGGCAGATTCAGGAGCTGGCAAGGGAAGGGGCACAAACAGGCTAAGTTGTAGGTGGTTGAGGAGAGCAGATTCTCTTGAAGCAACAAAATTCTTTTGGATTTTTGAGCTTAGTATTTCAATCAAAACAAGTGTGGCTCCTCCAAAAGGTGGGAGAGGTTGGGCATTTGCTTCAAATGCCTCATTCTGGATCCACCATTGGGACTTCATAATAACATCACGTGCCATGTAATCATACATAGTAGTATGTCATAGGGCTATGACGTATGACCAACTTCCTCTGGATTTAATCAGATAATTAAATAATATAATTGTATTATTTATGATTTAACACAGGATATACAGTATGTTCATATGCATGTTTCCAAAAGATTTCCATCTTAGAAATCAAAGGGGATTTTCCTGAAACCTTTGAAAACCCCTCCCTATGTTGTTTAAATATGTTATCTCTACCAATATAAGCTAGGTAAGTCTGTTAGTAGAAGCAGTATGGTAGTATCATACAGTACGATGGATGAGATCATGAAGGTTTGGGCCAGAAATATCACCATAAAACCAGCCTCACAATATCTTCATGGCACTTTGGCAGTATCTGTTAGGTATAACCAAACCCTAAAGTGTCTTCGGTATGACCTGAAACACTTCCAAAAGGTTGCTACAAATGTTTTTTTTTTCTTATTTAGTGGAATTTTCTACTGACTGACTGAATGCCTGACTGATACCTTCAGACAAGCGTAACTCGATAATGGCTAAGGCTATAGGCTTGATTTTATCAATGTTCAATGTCATTCAACCAGACAAATCCCTTTTGGCATACTGCAGCATGTACAATGCATACTTCATAGAGTTACTTGTGTCCTCCATTGTGTCCCATTTATCATTGCTGTCTGGTTGCAACTAAAAAATCCAAAAACTATCCCAGACTTGTATGGTGTTGTCTACTAACACAGGCAGAGTGTACATGCCAAAAGACTGTGACAGACTGGTACTGTATCTGAACCTGCCCAAATCTGACAAGTGGGGCACTTCTCAGATCATCATCTTCTTACAACAGGTCTGCTACTGAATTAATACACGTGTGTTCTATCATTCAGTATGTCAACTGTTCTTATGCACTTGTATAGTTGTATGTGCAGTATACAGTAAGTCTTTGTACGTAGTACATACATATGTATGTAAAGTAGCAACAACTTGCACACAAATCACTCAATAGTCAATTGTAATCAAACACACAAACAGCATAATACATCATAATGTTATAACAACAATACAAAACCGATGTAAGCCATATATGGATACAAAAATGATTACTACAAATTAACATGCTGATGTCATTACACACTTCCCCCCTTGAAGAAAGACTAAAAGTAAAACAGATGGAAAAGACAAGGCAGAGAGCACAAAGGAAGATTTTGGTCCTCAGTTTTCAGTATGTCCACATCACTCCACGGGCCTCAAAATGCGTCCACTAGTTCAAGTTGTAATGGTTGGAAAATTGTAGCACTAGTGTGGGAGGCTCCGCAATTGATCACTGCCACCACCCACCAAGGTCTCCTGCAAGGGACGCAGGCGATTGACATGCACTACTTTTGTGGAACTATCTTTCTGAATGGCTACAGTTAGAGGACTCTTGAGCTTGGTGACTGTCCATGGGCCTGTCCAGCGAGGATCCAGTTTTGGTGCTGTCGGGTCTTGCAAGAGCACTTGCTGCCCTATTGAAAGTGTCATGTGTGCCACAGTTGTAGGAACGTTGTTGATCATGTGTTGATTTGACAATGTTTACATCCACCATCTCCCTTAACTCTAATAATTTATTCTAAAGTGATACGCTGTAAGCAGTAGGGTCAAAATGGCAGTTCTGTTTAGAGTTGGAAGGTGAAGAACAGGAGGGTTATGGTTAGTACCAAAAAGGATCTCATAAGGTGACAGGCCAGTTGCGGCATGTCTGCTAGTATGATAAAAAGAAGAGTGCTAGTTGCAGATGGTCTTCCCAATCATTCTCTTTGTCTACCAGTATTCTAAGTAGGGTGAGCAGGGATCTGTTCATTCTCTCTACAAGCCCATCACCCATAGGGTAATAAGGTGTCGTATGAGACTTCTTTTCCCAAAAAGCTAGACACAAATCTCGCAACATTTCACTTTCAAAGTTTCTCCCTTAGTCAGAGTGGGTGCCCTACAATAGCAAAGAAATTGTCCTTCAACAACTGTACTATTCTGCTTGCCTTCTGATCTGGCATGGAAAAGGCAAAGGACCATTTAGTAAAGTAGTCCTTACCAACTAGAATAATTATACTGATTGCCATATGAGGAGGAGGGAACTTTGAGTACGTCAGCTGCTACCATTTCCCACGGTTTAGTAGCTATGATTGGTTGTAAGGGTGTTGGTTTTGATGGTGGGGGCTTTGCCATCTGGCATCTGTGATTCAGTAAGTTTCAGGGGGAAGGAGCTGCAACATCTGCAAACTGTGGTACGAAGTGACAATAGAAGTTAGCCAGACCAAGGAAGGAACACACCTCCTTAGCAGATGCTGTGATTGGTCATGCAGTTGAAGTTTTCTCCAATTTAAAACTGACTCTACTGGATGAGTACTTAAAACTGAGATGGGATACAGAGCTATGGCCAAATGAACATTTTGACCCATGCAAGATAAAACCTTACTAAGGACACATTGAAGGTCAACAATGTGGGACTGCACGCTATCATAAAAGACAATACAATCTTATCTACGCAGTCTTTGCAATCTTTCATAACTTTGTCTAGACCTTGTTGACATGGTTGAGTAGCTACTGTCAGCCTATACGGCATCACTGTAAATTCCCACAGACCATACCCTGGTCCAGGACAGAAGGCTGTTTTCTCAATAGAGGCTTCATTCATTGGAAACTGCTAAAAGGCACTCTTTCAAAATAACCTGTTTGTTGGCAAGGTTCTGTTGACCTAGGAACTGGGTAAGCATCTTTCTTGCTAACTTTGTTGAGCTGTACAAAATCAACACATATGTGAATTTCACTATTGTTCTTGGGAGTATATACAGCTGGGGCACACCATGGGCTATTACTGGGTCTGATTATACCTTCACTTGCCATATCCTCTAATTGTTTGTGAACGTGTTCTGCAAAATGAAATGTCTGTATAGACTGTAACATCACTATTAATATGTCTAGAAAGCAAATTCATATGTCCACCGGCAACCTATACTTAAACACACATGCTGACATGCAGCTCTGATAAGTAAGTGTACTAGTGGTAGCTGGTATATGTAGGTAACGATATGGCTTCCAAACGAATATGTTAACTTGAATAGATAATAATTTAATGTTGAATAGATTGGTTGAGTGCCAATCTTGAAGCCACATAGACTAATTTAATAGAGATAATTTATCAACTTCCAAAATGTCATAAACAACCATACTATGACAGGTTTCACACATTACCTATTTCCTTATATTACATCACCACTATTAGAACAACATGTAACATATAACTGCAATATTATCTACAAGTCTGGTCATTTTGGGTATAAGGTAGTTACATGGAATGTTACTCTGTATTGTAGAACAGTAATTACATAAGCTTCGATACACATCACAGAAATCCATATGGATAATAAAGTATATATAATTACTTGTCTTGTTGCAGCAGCATCAGCAGGCTAGTAGAAATTCCATGTAGCAGTACAAATACATACACACAAACTACATAATTATGTATAAGTCATGATCAGTAATATGTAAGTTAGTAATATTATTGTGTAGCACATAATATAGTGCAATTTATTATAGTGCCATTTTCTACCTATGTGTAGCTATAATGTTTTCTTTCCTTTAAAATTTATTTTTGGAGTTTTAAGTTTATGTTGAGAGAATGGAGAATGGGGAATGAGAGAATGGAGAGAATGGAGAATGCATGGAGAATTTTTGAAAGTTCCCAGAGGTTGCATGATAATAAACTTCACAGGTGTTTATCTGTAGCTCTCACTATCACTAATGGTCCACAAGACACAACAGTGTGTATCAATCAAGTGGCAAATTGTACATGTGGATTTACTGGAGCTGATCCTAACTTGGTTGTGCCCAACTGGAATATCATTAAGAGGAATAGAAAGGGAGCAATAGTTACTAATGAGACTGTCAGTGGAAGTGAAATCTTTAGAAGCACTAATGATGGACTGGAGTGGATAGCTGATCCACTTAATGGAAACAATAGTGTGTTAAGAGTTGGTCCAGACCAGTCGTCATATCAGTGTTTTATTGTATTGCTAAATGGAATAATTGAGAACTCTATAGGAACATTAACAGTTGTAGGTAAGTTAGATTCTGGAATTGACCAGTAGTGTTAATGCACAAAGTACACACAACCATGGCCAATTTAAGTTTTAAATTATGCACATACCACAAGCATGAGTACAGTTTTGACCCTCAGTACTACTCAAACTATACCCAACGCTGGATTAACAGACGTCTTTTCTGGGTGGTGTGGAGAGCTCTGATGATGGTTTCTGACCTTGTGAAGGGGCTGGCTTGGCAAGAAACAATGGTTTGCTGGTGGATGGCCTGATATTGTTAGCCAAAAGTTGTTTTCTGCTGCATATCAGCCACTAAGAAGCCAGTACAGCCCTGTAATCTCATGTCTGGTAATCTGCCTTCATTTTGAAGTCTATCTCTAGCCCTGTCATCTTCTGTATAAGTCTGAGTCAAATATGCTCAAAATTTTGCCCAAAATACTTTCAAGAATTTCCCAAATTTTTCACCCATTATGCTCTTTCAGTGTTCTTATTATACTTTTATTATGCTCTTAATTTGTTACAATTTTCTTGGAACATTCTAATCAGTGAATGCTTTAAGGCATTTCACTATAAAGTGACTGTTCTATTAGAGTATTGATCTAAGGAGCTATGTACAATGCATTTGAGTGCTCTATTGCAGCTTGCAGTTTCCACTGACTGCTCTATTAGGGAGTATTAATCTATTTACATGGAATTAGGCTCCATAGTTTGAAATATCCACCAACAGTAATGTGCCAGCATTATGCTGGCATATTTGATGCAGGCCTACCTCTGCCCCTTTGTGAGCACTTGTGATACTACTTTGTTTATCCATCAACTCAGATTTTCTACCTTATTAGGTGGACAACTCTTGACTAAAAGGACTGGAAGTGGTCTGAAAGGTAATAGACTGATGCATCTCTTGTGTAAATTTCAGATGCGTGGCTATCCTTGGCAAGTTATGCTGACTTGAATTATTTAAAACCATTTATTTTGAAACTTCTAATGTGCAATTTGGATCATTTGTTCCAAAATCCAATCACCTTTGGTAGTGTATGGACTAAATGATGAGAGATAACTTAAGATAATTCACCAAAAGACATTACATGGATAACAAGATGACTTTACATACTAATGTACATAGTTGCTTAACTTCTGTCCATGCAAATATTATAATATTTGGGCCAGTATGGCCAGCATGCATGTTATAAATTTTCATTCTTTGTGAGTTGTATATAATACGCACCTGTACTGTACAATAGCTCAAACCTAGCAGTGCACATAGATAATAAAAGTATAATACTATCAGTGGACAAACATAGTTTTTCAAATTGTAAGCTGAATACTAGACTATTTTTCTCCTATTTTAGTGCCCAAGGCACTGTCTTGGACCCTCTGTAATTTTTCTGTTTTATAATTAATGATTTTCCACCTACTTATCTACATTTGTCCATACGCACCCACGTGAGCAAAATTGTTAATGGTAAAAGCAGCTTGCATGTAAAAAGTAAAAGTGAAATGAAGTCTGTATTATACTTTCAAACAGGTGAAGTTTACTCTGGGGTGGTTACTTTCCAGCGGTCTGAAATATAGGTGTGGCAACTCTCCTCCTCAGATTTTGTGAATTACCAGTTCTACAGGTGTTTAAAAACTGAAAAACAATGGTGCAGACCTCGTAGACTACCAGGAATAACATATTACTTCGAGTTGAAAGGGGCATGTCCCCTATGTACGTGAATGAAAATAAAAAGATCTTGAGGCTTTGTTGAGAGAATTTGTGGAAAAAAACATAATAGAAATGTGTAATATATAGTTTAACAAGTGCTTCCTTATAGCAGTGCATAGCAAATGTAATCGAAGAATTACAAAAAAATCATGAATTACAAATTTCAATAACTTATGTATTATAGCAATACATAGTTGATTAATTCCAGATGAGCTACCTACAGTGTAGCTGCATAGCGCTTGATTTTTAGATGTAGCACAACATCACTTTCAACTTGTTACATTAGATTGAATGAAAAATGATATTCAACCTCAAAAGGGTGAGCTTCTAAGAATAACTAACAACTAATTCTCCTTAATTTCAAAAAACAAAAAAAGAGGTCACTTATGATAAACACTTAGGTGTTACAAAAAGCTATAATCTCTCCTGGTTAGAATAAATAACACACATTAACAGCAAGATTAACAGATCCAAGCATTGTAACTTACACAACTGCACACCTTTAGTTATTACAAAGTGATGGTGAAATCTATATAGCAATATTGAAAAATACAACCACTATTTTGGCTCTACACATGCCACAAAAATACGAAAATATGATTGAAAGAAAGCAGCACGATTTATAATATCTCTTCTTATGCCAGTGTCACTCAAATGCCTAACTGGCCAACACTTGCCAAATACAAACAAGAAAAGAGAGATATTATAATGATGTTTATAATAATTCATCACCTTGTTGACATCTTATGTGACATATGATACTAGAGGCCAGTAAAGGGGAATATGAGATTTATGCAACAGATGACAAACTCCATTCTTTCCTTCAAAATTTGGAATTCTCTACTCCAGCATGTGATGACTCTAAGGACACATTGATAAATTTAAGCTGGTCTATATAGTAACAGTTATTTGACTAAATAGCTAATTGTTGTTTTGTACTAATTTGTTTTGTGATTCTTTTCAGAGGTGTGCACAGCAATAATGAAGAAAACCAACATACATAATTTGAACGCAATTTTGCAAACCTTATTAATCATGTTCATGATAATATAGTTAATGATAAAAACAGTGTTTGCAGAATTTCCTTCTTAGGTCAACATGTTTGCATGCAATGGTCATATTAATTTACACAAACAAGTACACAAAAAAAAATTGAAATTTTCAACTAGAGTAGGGACCATAGCACATATCGATAAAAAGTACTGAAACAAGCTGGAGTAGTGCAGGATATTAAATCACAGTAAAACAATAAGAAGTGTTATATCCCTACTGTGCTCAAGATACCATAATGGAAATGCACAGTAGGGATATAACACTTCTCATTGTTTTACTGTGATTTAATACGTATCATGCACTACTCCAGCTTGTTTCAATACTTCTTATCAATGTGCTATGGTCCCTACTCTTTCCAAATTTTCTGTGTACTTGTTTGTTAAACTTTCTTTTGTAAATAATTATTATGATTGGTGAACCCACACATACCGCATCTGAAATATCGCCGCACGCCCCAGCTATCAATTATTGTCTGAAAAGTGGAGTATCCATTATGCTTCATTGTCGGCTATGTTCAACTCATTTCACAGCAGTACGAATAGAGAACTGTTCGAAAAGCACCTCTGCAATAATCAAAGTAGCCACTATGAAAAATATGGACGATTTCCATTATGAAGGGAAGCCATCATGTGCTACCGCCAAGTCGACACTTTCGTTGTCAGCAAAGATGAAGGAACACAAAGGAGGACACTGGTAATTATAAGTCCATGAAGAATGCATTGTACGTACTAAAGGCACCTCTCGGGCCGAAGCAATGTCGAACAGTGAAAAAATCAAGCCCATAGCCATTATCGAGATACACTTGTCTGAAGGCATCAGTCAGTCAGGCAGTCAGTCAGAAAATTCCACTAAATAATTTTTTAAAAATTCTGTAGCAACTTATTGAAAGTGTTTCGGGTCAATCTGAAAGCTTGTTTGGGCTCAGGTTTACCTAACTAATACTGCCTCATCGTCATCAGGGAAATTGAGGCTGATTTTTGGGTGATGTTATTTTGTGGGCCACGCCCACTCTTTTTTGGTCCCTACTATACAGTACGATATACAGTACTATCGTACTGTATGATACATGTATATTATATATATACATCATTCTGTACTGAGGTTACAGTAGGTATGCTCATGTACATAGTATGTTACAGATCCGTCATCACTCAACAACATCATAGTGGAGGATACTGGTACCACCTTCATCACTATATCATGGATTAGTACATCAGTTGCTAGAAGTGTGACTTATACTATATCATTATCATCTTCAACTGGTGATGTGATGATACCATTTACTACTACTGATACTGAGTACAATATTACTGAACTATCCATTAGTACATCATATAGGATCAGTGTTGTCCCTAGTGTGGGAATGTGGCAGGGAGAAGGAAAAGAATGACGAATACAACCAGAGTGTCACCTAGCATACCCAAAGGTAAGCTATAATTTGCAGGTTAATATACATTACCTTCTGATTCAACAAATATTCCGTGTTTAGTGTAAGTATGTAGCTATCATATGTTCGTACTATACAATAGCCACTTCTTTTTGCCATGTATAGATGCAGTTTCAATTTGGCATCTTAAAGAAGTCCCAAAATTCTACCAACCCGCCAATGCAGTTTTATTCCAATCATACTCATTAGATACTTGTACATTATTAGCTTTTACAACATCTCACTCACAAAATAGATACCCTTTTTTTGATGGCAAACATGTACAATTTGTTATTGCAGATTAGCTATTACAAATGTTCTGTCTGTACAGTTCAACCTTCCAGAAGCAGGGAAATTGTCTTACAAGCTACTACTCCAATTAAAGGTTTGATAATTCTACAAAGTTTAATAATGTAGCTGCTGTCTAAACAATTTATTCTACGAGCTAAATACTACTCAGTAGCATTAACTGTATAAATTAATGTTATACCATATGTAATAGAGTGTGTGTGTGTGTGTGTGTGTGTGTGTGTGTGTGTGTGTGTGTGTGTGTGTGTGTGTGTGTGTGTGTGTGTGTGTGTGTGTGTGTGTGTGTGTGTGTGCATGTGTGTGTGTGTGTGTGTGTATGTGTGTGTGTGCCTCTCTGTGTGTGCGTGTGTTGGCACAGTTTAATCGCTTGTGTTTCTCATTAATGAGCTGCTTTGTTGCCTGCGTAAGTTGTACTAAGGTATTCATTCAGACATTCTGTGAACGCTGTTGATTGGTTTCCTGTGTGTTTGAGTTCAACTGACTGTTCCAGATGATGGGTGGATAAGAACTTATTCTTAGCAAAGTATAACAAGCATGTGCAGATCAAGACACACGGTAGTGTGTCGTGCGGCCCAAGTAGCCGGCGCGCCACACCGTGAGTATATTTACAGGAAGAAAGTAAACGCGATTTTCACACCTTTGTAGCTCCGTGATTCCTTATCCGATTGAAACCAAAGTTGCTACAGACGTGCCGGCTAGGTCGGGGAGTCCACATTCCAAATTTGAAGAAAATCGCTCCAGCCATTTCCGAGATACAAGCGGCCAAAGTTTGGGTTTTTTTTCTTTGTTTTTTTTCTTCTTCTTTTCGCACACTTTGCAAAATCTGCCATAAAACGCGAATTTGTGCTCCAATCGGGCTGAAATTTGGCACACTTAAAGGGCTCATTAAAGTGAATCTCAGTACCAAGTTTGGTAGGAATCCGATGAACATTCACGGAGTTATGACCAATTATTTGCGTAAAATAAGGTCGAAGGTCTGTCACGCCCACAGGGTAAACCGCTTGGTTGTACAGACAATGACTTAAAAAGGGAGAAAATCCCATGTGTTACACATGGGACTGATTTAAGTCAGCGTGACCACGTGTAACACATGGGATTGTTTTAAGTAAACCTTACCACGTGTAATACATGGGACAGATTTAAGTCAAACGCGTTTGACACAAAACGATCCCTAGTAGTAAAGGTAAGAGAGTGTATACATGGGACGATTTTAAGTCAAATACAGAACTGTAATTTAACTAAATATATTTGTATTTATAAATTCTGTGCATGCGCATAGCGTGACATGCGCGGGAAAAGGTATCACGTGCGAAAATGTGTTACCTCATGTTGGCTTGACCAGGAGAGAATGTGGCGTGTAGTGACAGTGTGATTGGCTTATTTGGTGATTATCCCACTTAGCCTAGAAGACCCATTGGTGGAAAATGCTGTAGCGGTCTTAGTTATGATGTCCATGCTGTCTCTAGCGTATTTTGCGGTCTTATTCATTGGTGGTGGCAAGCCAGTTAGTGGCAATGAGCACAGCTTAGAACAAGACAATATGTAAGTATTGGTGCTGGATATTACACTGTAGCAAGCTATGCATTACTGATTAATTAGTCCTAGATGCTATAGATTTACTATGTATAGGGAAGAAATGTATTAATACTATGTTTATATGAACAGCTAATGTTTACTTAACAGCATGGTCTTTTCTGTCTTCCACTATAATGAAATAAAGCATTCACATGTTCATAGATCCTTTACATTGCCAAGATTGGAATCTGCTGTTTTCAACACCTTCCGCACCTCCATGAACACCTTTTTACAAAGACATCTGTGAATTAACGCATTAGTAATTCGACTTTGACGTATTACTTCTCTGTTCAGTGAACGGTAGGGATGATGAGCTTACTTCAGTTCGATTAACGAACGACTGGTAAGTACACAACAAATTGCAAGCTTAGGGGACAATATTTCAGGTGGGTAGAGCTAGCCAAAGTTTGCCACATCATTCAAGCAGTAGGATTTGAACACACACTGTCAAAGGAGAAATGAACCAATGAATTTGTTGGTTCAATTGCTTGACCCAAGTTATACTTATGGACTGAATTTGACATTTATAAAATGAACAATTCGAGACTTACAGGTAGCCAAAGTCACTTGGGTTTGGCAGTGAGTTTTATTGCTATTATTTACCTCCACAATCGTTTTTATGCCTAAGATTACTGTAGATAGCAACACAAGATTCACAGCAGAACAGTAGTTCACCTTTTCTCCACAAAGTCAACAATTAATTAATGGTGCGGATGGTCTGATAACAAAGTACAACAAGTATGCGGAGATTCCTATCCCGGGGTGTAAAGGATCTATGATGTGATCTGTAATTAAAATTTGGTGTTGCAACCTAAATGTGACCCAGTCTGAGAAAACCGGTCTCATCGCCCATGTCAGCAGATTCGATTTTTCACCCAGGACATAAAGCTACATGAATAAACTATCTAATTCCACAATCAAAATCAGCTAGACTTGAGTGGTCTGGTTTTGCTGGCTGCTTTTCCCAAGCCCAGTGGCGATCCATACGTGTGGTGTGGGGCCTTAATGGAGCTCTGGTCAGCCTGGGGATGACTGTATGTGGCTATACAGCTCTGTGGAATTGAATAAGTACCTCTGCTGTAAATTTCCCTTCATTTTAGCCAGTTTTGAGACCTCAATGGCCCCAAACTTGGCCTAATTCATCCCTTGGCCTTCCTTTTCAATTTTTGAACACCATCTAGGACACAAAGCTACATGAATAAACTATCTAATTCCACAATCAAAATCAGCTAGACTTGAGTGGTCTGGTTTTGCTGGCTGCTTTTCCCAAGCCCAGTGGCGATCCATACGTGTGGTGTGGGGCCTTAATGGAGCTCTGGTCAGCCTGGGGATGACTGTATGTGGCTATACAGCTCTGTGGAATTGAATAAGTACCTCTGCTGTACATTCCCCTTCATTTTAGCCAGTTTTGAGACCTCAATGGCCCCAAACTTGGCCTAATTCATCCCTTGGCCTTCCTTTTCAATTTTTGAACACCATCTAGGACACAAAGCTACATGAATAAACTATCTAATTCCACAATCAAAATCAGCTAGACTTGAGTGGTCTGGTTTTGCTAGCTGCTTTTCCCAAGCCCAGTGGAAATCCGTACGTGTGGTGTGGGGCCTTAATGGAGCTCTGGTCAGCCTGGGGATGACTGTATGTGGCTATACAGCTCTGTGGAATTGAATAAGTACCTCTGCTGTAAATTCCCCTTCATTTTAGCCAGTTTTGAGACCTCAATGGCCCTAAACTTGGCCTAATTCATCCCTTGGCCTTCCTTTTCAATTTTTGAACACCATCTTGCCCGCCTTCCAGGGCCCCTGCCTCACCTGATGCAGTCAACCTCGGTTTAAAAACTATCTAAAATGGCAGGAAACTTAGTTGTTGGCTACTTGCACAGTGGATGCTCTGGAAGGTAAGGAATTGGTGTAAAACACGTGAAAATTTGGTGCACATAGCTTCAACCATTGGCGAGCTACAACACACTAAATACTTAAAACCATCGTTTCTCGATACTTTAAAATAGGCAATAAGCCTGGTTTTCCCAGACTGGGTCACAAATACTGATGCGGGCAGTGACAAGGGATATAATGAGAGAGGCCAATGTTATTGGCATGTAACTAAGTTATGTGTTTATGGTAACCAAAAGCCCTGCCCAAGGCTGCAGATTAGTAATACATGTTTTTTGTAACCACAATTACTGCCCTACTATGGAAAACATGCTTGTTAAAGTGCATGCCCCAACCACTCAAAATTGATTAATGGATGAGTAGTGTTCAGCTATGCTCAGCACGTTACATAGCATACAATGTAAAGAGTAGTGTGAGAGGCACCTCTGCCAGTCAATACGGAAAATATAGTCAATATGGAAAATATGGACAATTCACTGGGAAGCCACTTTGTGTGCTTCCACTTATTGACACCTACAACTGCTAACAAGAAGAAATGAGACAGGAAGGAGGACAAAGGTAAGTTCATGATGTGTGCATTGTACGCACTGCAGAATTCCAAAAGGCACCAGTCCAGCTAAAATGACATGTAGCGGTGAAAAATCAAGCCCGTAGCATTGAGTTACGCTTGTTCGAAGGCATCAGTCAGTCAGTTAGCAGAATTTTTTGTTAAAATTTTGTAACAACTTTTCTGAAGCATACAGGGCTGCTCTAAAGATATTTTGGGCTTGATTCTACCTAACTAAAAGTATTATGAGGCTGGAATATTTTCTTGCTGTATACATAACCTCTAATATACAGTACTACTGTACTGTTACTACTGTATGATATGTGACTGGCTTTATGACAACCAGCCTTATCACCCATAGACAAGTGTTAAGAAATTCCGGTTTTAAATATTCACAGTGTTGTAGCTAGCCAATGGCTGTAACAAATTGTTCACACATTTTTGCACAAATTCCTTACTTTTATAACCATATCATCCATTGAGCAAGTAGCCAGCAGTTTAATTTCCTACCATTCTAGATAGTTTTTTTTTCCGAGGTTGACCCAGCCTTGACTATATCAGGCGAGCATTAAATGGGTGGGGACAGTGGGAGGGCAACAGGCTAATGCAATATAATGAATGGGAAGGCAAAGGGATAGATTAGACCAATTAAGTTATGATATTCAAAAGCTGAAAATTAAAGGGAATTTACAGTATGGGTCTTTAACCAGCCACACACAGCCATGTCCTTGTTAGCCAGAGCTCCATTGTGGACCCAGACCACTCGTACAGATTGCCAGTGGCAGCCAGCAGAAGCAGACCACTTAACCCTGGCTTTTGACAGTACTTACTGTTATGAGTGATAAGACCAGTTTTCGCAGATCCATTCTGATACTGTATGTATGCATTTTAGTAAGCGGCCTTTACTGGATGTGTGCCTGGTTCACAATGACAAGGCAGAGAAATAGTAATCTGACTATGTAGCCATTGTGGCTTACAACTTAGAGGTATCATAGTGGAGTAAAGTGTATATGTGAAAAGTTGATCCCACAGATCTTTGGATCCTTGATTCCTGGGTGAACTGTTTATGATAACCTATAGGTGCTGTATATATGGAAGTTCACAACAACACAATGATAATTTGTGGAAACAATGGCCACGTCTTTACTGTAAATTATTAGAGTGTGACGAGGAAGCAAAGTTTGTCAATCACTTATTTTTGGCTACCTTGATCCCCAGCCATGGCTTCAATGCACAAATTGCTGTATAGACAACAACAACAACAACAACATGACTTTAAAGCTGCAACTGATGCTAAAACTCTTCCAAAAAAGTCAGACATAACCATTACATGACTGCTCTGGGAGTCTGTTTTTAACATTAATATGGTGCCCTCATGCTAAGTACACAATATAATGATAATTAAAATAATACCAGTCTTACACCAATAATAGTAAATTTGCAATTTTTGTCACAAAGCTAAACTATCAAATTTCAAAACCATCTTGGTTAGCCAAATTAGGAATCTGAATTAATGTATGCAAATCAAGCTGCTTGAATTGGCTTGCATTGAGCAGTTTTATGAATCTCCATCCCTATAATTACTTCTTGTTTACGCAGTTTTTTTTTTAGGATCATACTGTAACACTACTTTGATCCCTATTCTATATACTTGTTTTTTTTTTGTTTCACTAGCAATGTATTAATATACATGTAATGTTATATAGGATGACTGTGTATGTATATGGTGGTAATTTGCAAGCAAGTAATTGTGGAGTCACACAACTAACTATTCCACAATCAACCACTGGATTTCATCTGAAAAAGCAGCTCTTAAGGAATCATGTGGATACAAACTATGTTTTGTTATATAACAATAAAAGAATAGATGGGAAGATGTTAGTTTACCAGCAAATTCCAAACTTTGCTTCAATCACCCTCTGTGCCTTGGGTAAAGGTGGTGGAAAGGATGATGAAGTTAATGTTTCTGGTAATAAAAACTATATTTGCTTCTTAGAAATAATGCTATTTAATGAATGTATATCCTGTGGTGAAGATGCCGACATGTTCTGCAGTACTTGTCAGTCCTCTAGGTGTAATACCTGTAATGACCTGTGGCATTCTCATAGGTTAAGAAGAGATCATGTTATCACTGTAAGTATTATACCTGTAAACTGTACCATACAATAGTACTGTACGGTGTAATGTATTTTACGATTGGACTCACAGACTGGACTCATGGACTGAGCTGGAAGCAGCGTTTAACAATAAAATTAATAATCCAGGAATTATCAAATCTTGCGGTGCTGAAGACACCTTTACCGATTTACAACTGCTGGTACTGTTCTTCTAAACAAATCATGAAGGTCACATTTACACCAATGTATTAGAATATTTACAAAACACGTGTAGTGCATACTAGTAGTGATAGAAGTTACTGCTCTAGCATATAGATCCATTCTTTTGTTGCTCCAGTACTTACTTACTTAGCACTGGTGTTTAGGCTTCAGTGATGAGCCAGTATTAGCTAGTTACATACAGTGAAACCTGTCTAATCTAATCAGGTCACTGCATAAAGAGGTCACCTGTCTAAAAATTCCCACATGTGCCAACTGTGTACAAAGTGACCTGCTTACTGCAGCCACCTCCTTAATCAGGTCAAAATGTTTTGTCTCTGATGACCGGAATAGACAGGTTTCACTGTAGTATATAATTTTAAAATGTAGCAGGGATCCAAGCAATAAAAAGTAGTGAAACAAGAGTGTGGTCATCGTGGTTTCAATCAATTATTGGAGTATCCCGAGTCAGCCTACCAAGTTGAAGGTGTGTGGTCACTATTTTGTTATAAATTCAGCTAGTGTAAAAGGGGTATGGTCATCGTGGTCTTGATTGATAGATCCATAATACATAGAATAAAGAATGGGCGCGATTTTGTGACCTACCGTGAAGATGCAAGTAGCTATCCAGTACCTCCGTACAGTAGCGTAGTCTAAGCGTCTTAAATAACTTTGTGGCATCTATTATGCTGCTTAAAGAAGGTGTTGATACGAAAAATTAATGCCTCGATATGGTTTCGTTGGATGAAAAAGAAGACAAGCAGCCTGATTGAAGATAAAAGAAAAGACAAGGCACAGAGGGCACACAACACACTCTTCGGAACCCCAAAAAACATATCCCACTGGTGAGTTTGCTATTGTGGTGTAAAATGGTGGCCGTGTGCTGCTTTGTTTGGCCTCTAGGCTTGCGAATTTGGTCAGTGAGTACATGAGGCAGACAAAATTTCTAGTTTTGACAATTTAAAAAAAAATTCTATATCCGGCCACCAGTAAGTGTTTTCTTGTTTTTAATGCTACATTTAATGTTAGATGGGTTAATATTATTCCGTAAAGGTGATTTTCGTCACATAAGACATTTCTAAGCTGGTTTTTAAATGCGGCATTTTTGGTGGCACGCATCATTTCAGGTGATCCCTATGATGTGTACGCATGTGTACACTATTTTCTTACTGTTACGCCTTTGATCCTTCTTTACTGTGGCTATCGCTCATCAGTAGGGTTTCCATCTACGAGAGTAAACTACTGGTATTGTACCAAACTATTCAAGTACATGTGACTTGTGACTGCACTATGGCAAAAATGCAGATATATATTTGCTGCTAGATTATTAAGCAGCCTGATCATTGTTTTCGATAGCTAAGGTTATGGTAATCTGTTTCAAGTTGGCAATACGCTGGCATAGTTGCTGATGTTACATATATTTTTAACAATGGCAGGTGATTATAAGTGCTGAAATCATCAGAGTTGACCAATGAGCAGTGAATGCCATTGGGTGATGTAACTGCTGTTCCTGTTTTTTGTTTGTTTAATGTTTATTGTAGTGTCTATACTTAAAACCTTTTGTGTTCAGATATCTGTATCAGAATTGGTAATTTTTGTAGCCAATATATTGGTTATCACTATATAAGAAAATTTCCATATTGGTGCAGCTCTATTGTATTGCTGTGGTATAAAGTAGGATTTTAGAAGGAAGGTATGAACAGTTGTATCATACGTTGTTGTAGACTAATGATTCCACCTTCATTCTTGAATTAGTACTAAGATAACACAAGAATTTTTAGCTTAAATGCTTTGATATTTGCAAAGTACATTAAGGTTTTGTGGTAAGACTAAACAGGTGTCCTGCTGGATAAATCACCTAGCCATAAACTAAGACAATGCATTGTTAGGATTCTTCAGTGGGTAAACACCCTTCTGGAATAATGTAATAAAGTGAAGCTGAGATGATTATTACATCATTCCTGAGGGGGTGTTTATCCACTGAAGAAATCCTATCACTCCATATCTCTTACCTAGACATGGCATGTAACACAATAATTGTATTTTATTTTATTTTTGTAGGCCATTCACGCACCATTGTCTAAGAGCTTGTTTGAAGATATTCAGAACATGCAATCACAAGACAATGTTTCAGCAGTTGCAGAGCAATACTCTATGCCAGATGATAATGGTTCATTTCAAGAAGCAACTTTGATTGCTACACTTGCAGACTCATTTGGGCTGACCAAGTTTAAGCCATTTCAGAAGGATATCATATTATCAGTGTTAGATGGGAAAGATACTGTGGTTATTCAACCAACTGGAAGTGGAAAATCATTGTGTTATCAATTTCCAGCAATTTACCAGCAAAAAAAGGTGACAGTTGTATCTCCAACTATATCTTTAATGCAGGACCAAGTTACAAATTTGAAGTTGAAAAATGTTCGTGCTGTTTTTCTAGGCTCTGCACAACTAGACAAAAAATCTGAAATTGACGCATTTTTACCACATAGTGATTACAGCATAATATTTGTAACTCCTGAATGGATTGCAGTAGAGAAGAACCGTGCAAAAGTTCAACAGCTGGTTGAAGCAGATTAACTCAGCTTAATTGCGATAGATGAGGCTCATCTGTTTCATCAGTGGCAAGAGTTTCGTCATTCATATAAAGACTTGGAGAGGCTAAAAGTGGAGTTCACAAACACACCTTTAATGGTCTTGACAGCAACTGCTAGTGATGTGGTTGAAACAAGCATTTTACGATTGGTACGTTCACTGATGATTTCGAAGGGCAGCATCAATAGGCCTAATGTTTACTTTCAATGTGAAGAACTCAGTAATGAAGATGATTTTACCATATTTGCAAAAAAAGTTTCTGAAACAATCAACAATGAATGCTGTATTATATACACTGACTTCATAAACAACATCGGTCCTATCATGAGTAAATTGCAAGATAATGGCATTGACTCTTTGCCTTACTATGGTGAAATGGATGCTAAGGAAAGATATTCAAATTATATAAAATGGAAAAATGATGAAGTTAAAGTGATAGTGGCAACAGCAGCTTTTGGGATGGGCATTGACAAAGCAAATATTCGGCATGTTATTAGGTATGGTGTTCCAGAGAGTTTGACAACCTGGGCTCAAGAGCTTGGGAGAGCTGGCAGGGATGGATGTCCAGCTATAGCCACTATTTATTACTCTATGAACAACACTGATCATGCAATGGCATGGATACGAAATCACATTGGCAATGCTGAGTACTGTAAACAATTGTTGGAAGGATTTGTAAGCTCCTGGAAATATGTAATGGCAGATCTCGCAGGAAAATGTCAACATGAAATACTTCTGAATGCATTCAAAGAAGAGTGCCTGGAAAATGATAACACTGACTGTTGCGATGTTTGTAAGATGGATGTCCAATTAGTAGAAATGACAGAGGAGCTCAAAATATTGGTTGATGCAATAAATGCAGTAGGTTGTAAAGGTGAATTGAAAATAGTGCAGTGGATTCGTGGATCGTCCTTGAAGTGGACAGAAGAATATGATAAGAGAAACTTTTCCTATGGTAATTTCAAAGGTAAACCTGAGATTTGGTGGAGAAAATTTATATGACAATGCCATGTTACTGGATATGTGCAGAAGGAGCTTAAATGCATAATAAAGAAAAGCGGACACTATGCTATCCAGGGAGTGTTGCATGTGCTTCCTAAAGCTCAGATGGTGCTTGATGAAGATAATCCAGTAGTCTTACTGAATGAAGGATCATCCAGTGCTACCAACAGGAGAAAGCCATCATTGTCTGTAGGCAGTTCCAGTCATATGCAGGCAGCTGTGCATCAATCTAGTATTTGTGATCATAAGGGTAAAGGTACGCATGGATTGATTGTTGTTAAGAAACTTTTGTCCGATAAGGAGAACTGGAATGTCCCTGAAAATGAATCTGATTGGCAATTTCCTGGAAGTTTGTGCAAAGGAAAGGATCAATTCGTATATATATAGAAGATTATCAGAAAGTATATGCAAGTTGCCCAAAGAATGTTCACTTTTTATGGGCTGATATACAGTTGTCCAAAGGCAAAGTTAATAACTACAAGACCAAAGTACAGATTGATGGAAAAGATGTATCCATTGTGTATCGCTCTGCACCATGTAATGGTGTTAAGGCATGCCCTAAAGACGGTTGTCCTTATGTTGCTGCAATAAGGGAACAGAGACCATGCAAAAACCATCCAAGTAATCCCCTTTACAAAACTAATGACATAGAACCTTGTCCAGTGCAGTTTGCCTACATATACCCGGATGACTCCAATGATCATCGCAGGTGGATCCTAGCTTTTGTACGACAGCCAAAAGGTTCAAAAGAGAGTTTGCACAATCATGATGTTCATGCATCATCACACTTGTTGGCCAAGACTCAAGAAGATATTAAAAATGCAGCTCTAACAAATGTTTCTTTGAAACCATCAGAAGTGTGTAGGGGAAAAGGATTGGGGTATATCCCTTCAGCAGTAGACAAAGCATCTGCAAGTGTAGAGAGAGTTTCAAGTGTAATGAGCAAAGCACGTAGCAGCTCTGCTTTGTGCAATGCTAAGTGGGATATAGCATCACTTGAAAAGATGGCTGATAACAGTGATGAAAAGGATGCCTTTCATGGTAGCAACTACTCTCAGGTAATGAGAAATGAGCTAACAAAGCTAAGTAGGCCATATTTAGTATCAGCTGGCATAGAGAATGGCATTCAGTATATTTTTACAATGAATCCTTTGATGTCAAAATTTTATCAAAAGCTGAGTTCATCGAAGCTGATATTACATACAATGAGACAAAGGAATACCCTTACTTATTTAATGCTGCAGCATTTAATGGACAGCAATGGACTGGGTAGTGGTCAGTAGAGTCCGGCTTACTAAACAGGATCACCAGGCGTATTGTTTGGCATTTCGTAAAACTTTTGATAAGTGCTATTTTGACAATTGTTTGTTTAAGCCTGGAGAATCCCTACTTGCCGTAGTAACAGATTGGAGCGATGCTGAAATACGTGGGTTATGTGATGCTGTTGGAGAAGATGTTGGACAGTCATTGATACGTGAATGCCGTGTCCACTGGAATCGTTCATGGCAAAGAATTCGTGAAAGAGTTGCAAATTCCAAAGATAAAATTTTGGAAAAGTGTGTATTCAGCAAAATTGCTAGCCAAATATCCAAATTACCCATGGGCGAAGCAGTATGTAACTGCTTCAATGTTTTGTGTAGTCAACAAAGTGCTGAAGAATTGATAGGTATTATTAATAGTTTGAGTGCAGATGAGGCAGTATTTGTGGATAAACATTGCAGTTGGTCTAAAGCAAGAAAATGGGCTGAATGGTGGCTGAGACCAAAGCACCTTAAAATGTTGCATAAGGATTTTGCTTTGATGGATTCAAGTGTGTGGAATAGGTCACCAGCAACAACCAATGCTATAGAGCGCTTAAATGCCCAATGCAAAGCGAAGATACTAATTTCTTTGCAAAGTGCTGTAGCAGACGTCTACAGCTTGACAAGTCTGTGTGTGCAAAGCATTTGGCTGCACTTAATGAATGCAGTGTATCATATCATGACAAGACTGAGAATGCCAGGAGGACTAATGCAGTGAAAAGACAACAGCAACATGTTGGGTCAAGTATACCTGCTGATCCAACAGCCATTCATGGACCACCTGATCGAGTCTGCCACTTTAAGTCTGTTGAAAAAAGGTATGGTACATGTTTGTAAGAAAATTGCTTTTAGGCCAACATAATAGGTGACTGGATCTGCAAAAACCCTACAAAATTGCACGTTTTCAAATTCCATTTTATTACATATTCATAATAATGCATGTACATAGCCAAGTGTATCCTCTGGTGGTGTTTCAGCTTAATTTACTCAGAACTTTTGGATTTATAGCCCTAGTTGCAACAGCAGAAAGTTGAATTTATACAAAAGGTATAAAGAAAGTAAATTCCAGATGCTTACTAAAACATTGTGAAAGAAATGAGGTATGGGTTGAGACTTCCATCATCATGTTTGCCATAAACAGGGGAATTCCTTGTTGCATCATTTTTATCCTTTGTGGTGCTTCTTTGTTTGAGTACCATTGTTTCAACATCATGAAAACACACATTCATAACTTACATTAACTTAACTTATGTTTTCTTTAGCCTACTGCACTGAAGCAAAAGATTTTCGAACTTCTCTTTAGTGGGCAAATTAGATAATGTCCTAGTTTTACCATTGGATTATGTTGGGTTTCTGCAGATCCAGTTGCAAAGATTCACTGTTTCTCATCACATACATATAGGTGTTTAAATAAAGCATCAACTGGCTAGTAACAATGCACCTTTCAAAATTGTAAGCTTCATTTGTAACAGATGAAAAACCTATTTCCAAGAAAATAAGTTACAAACGTAGGCATAGCACAAGGGAGGGGGGCTACGGAGGCTGGATCCCCCATTTATATATGTCAAGTATGCATAAGATATAACAACCAGGATGTGATCCTTCTTAGCCCCCTTACTTTAACATTTATAGCTAAATATGCCCCTGGTTACAAAACAAAGCATTTTAGGTGACTGAACTTATAACATTACATGATTAAATTTTAGTATTTACAAATAATTTTGAATCCATTGAACTTATTACCATTTATCCATGTGTATATAGAACTGCCAAAAGTAGAGCCACAGCAACTGAAGATATGCAGTTAGAAGTGACAGTTACCAGTAAACAGCCTAGGTGAGATAATGTTCTAAATGCTCATGTATATACACAATGGTATTATTCAGGACATATGGCTCGGGATCCGGCAATAAAACATTGTGCAATGAGGATAGTTTTTCAGATGTTGTAACTACAAGCAAACAGCAAAGGTACAGATTGCGTTATGCATAGTATTATGAGGCTGGTTTCTGCTCAGTATTCTTCATCAAAGGTGTATATAAAGCACTATGATCCCTAATATACAGTACTATTGCACTTCATGATCCTTCATGGTATTAATTACGTAGAATTAAAATTTACTTTGATGTGTGTAGGTCTCTTATTCACGAAGAGACCTAGGACAGCTATTGACAACCACAATTCAACCTACAGTAATGCAGTTAGTGCTAACCCTTGTGGACGATTATTATTTAACATGCACCAAGAGCAGTTGCAAGCTGATTGTAACAAAATAAAATTGCACCCAGGTACGCTTTTTTGTGTAAACCATTGCAGTGGTAGCTGGTTCACCCTTTATATGGCTGGCCATAGTTAAAACCATGGTGTTACTCGCCGGTTTAGTAGCAGGCAGCTGGCTAAGTTTGTGGTCTTCACCATATCACTCTGTGTAAGCCTAGACAATCATGCTACTCACTTTAGCTGCCATTCTCATGCATCTCTGGAGCCTCAAACTATATGCTGTTTAGCTATCAACTTTACAAACCTCTGTGGCTTTCTGTGACCTCACGCTCGCCGTGAAATTCTCTTGGTGTTTATGATCGGAGCTCTTTATTCTAACTCACTATTAGTGCACCATTGTCTAAAGCAGTCAAGTCACCACTTACGTATCAGTGTCTTCGAGGCATACATGCTGAGTAGGAGGTGTGCTAGAATGATGTAACATAGAAACCGAGCTATTACAAAGAGAGCTAAAGGTTAGGCATTGTTTATTCCACCTGTCGGAAAATTTAAATCTGTAAATCGTTAGGAAATATTGTACTTGAACAAAGTGTTTTGCTTACAAATGAAAATTAATATTATACATAATTAATTGGTATGTTTTGATATGTATATCTACATTATATAGGACACATGACTCTGGAACCAGTTCTGCTTCAGGATTAACCATGGAAGATAGCTCACTTGTGGCAACTAAGCAGCAAAGGTCACTTGTGGCAACTAAGCAGCAAAGGTATATATGCCAGTGCACAATGTTCATTGACATCAACATGTTGCTATCGTAGGAAGCATATTTTAACTACTGTCTCAAACTCACTGTGTGGTGATCATGAAGATTGTGTCATGGATGAAGACGTTGCAGTAAATGATGGTTCTGCTGTTACAACTGCAACTAAAAAGCAAAAGTATTGTACAAGCATTTTATACTTGCAGTAGTAAAGTTTGTTACATATGTACTACTGTAGGATGTCAGATTCAACTTCATTGTAAAAGGCTCCAAAACAATCTATGTTAGGACGGAAATTGGTGATGAAATTCATAGTTGACAGAAAGATAAAGTGGTTCAAAGGCATCATAAACGCTTATGATGGGCTAACAGGAAAATATGGAGTGTACTTCCCATTCGACAAGGAAACAGTATACATCTTTGAAAATGATGAAGATGTTAGATTTGTTGACTGGTAACTGTCATACGACGGAACACGTTTGTGGTAAAAACAATAATTATTACACATGTGATAGAATGATCAAGAGTATATACATAATCTGTTATGGTTATACTATTTCCAATGGACAACACACGGCAATGCTTGGGTGTTGTGTGCAGTAACATTTCACTTAGGGACCATCTGTGGCTGTAGATTTTATTCCAACAACACACTGTGGAATGACTTATGTAATCACAATACTGATTTAATGTACATCTTGCCTCCACAGCCAATGATGAATTA
>NC_089272.1:44237821-44280759 GCF_963678975.1 Dysidea avara
CTATAGACTATATAGACAGGTTAGTCACTATAGACTGTATAGACATGTTAGTCACTATAGACTGTATAGACAGGTTAGTCACTATAGACTGTATAGACAGGTTAGTCACTATAGACTGTATAGACATGTTAGTCACTATAGACTGTATAGACAGGTTAGTCACTATAGACTGTATAGACAGGTTAGTCACTATAGACTGTATAGACAGGTTAGTCACTATAGACTGTGTAGACAGGTAGGCTATAGTCTCTATACACAAGGTGGTTAGAATTATTAGTATCCTAGTAAAATCCCATTATCCGTGTTACGGTTAACATCCTGTCTCTAATGGCTACTACCGGATTTCACATAACAAGGCTTCCACACACACAAAATCAAACTTAGTTACCAGAAATGGATTGCTGGCCTAATACACTATCACATTCCACACTGTACTTCCTTCAGGACTGGCAAGTCTGGTTTCTGTGGCAGCTTTCTTCCGACCCTGTCAAAGCCACGAGTGGGAGATTGGCGCCATTGAATGGCCATGGCTTTGTGATAATGGTGTGTAGTGAGCTGGGACTTCACAGAGAGCTCACCAATAGTGTTCTCGGTCAATTTGGAGTGATTTGAGGGCCATGGAGAGCCCAAACTTGGCCTCTGGATTCCAATCGTCTTCTTACTCCATTTTATACCCGTATATTAAGACCACCATCCACCCCCACCCTCCCACCCTATTACTATCCACCCCCACCCTCCCACCCTATTACTATCACCTGTGATATTATTACTCACTCGAGAAAAGCTGCCCAAAACAGGGCTAATTTTGGGTATCAGAAATGTATACACCCACTCAGTGATAGCTAGTAAATAGATGCATACTTGGTGCAAATTTTGTTTGCACAGCTGTAGGCACTGGGAAGTTATTACACAATGATTACTTAAAATCGCCATATCTCCTAACGAAGTTTTGTGCGTCGAAGCCGGGTTTTGTCAAATTCAGTCACAAATGCCGATATCCACGAATTTTGCCGATATCGACCAATTTACACTGCATTAAAGAAATCTTGCACATCAAACGTGATGCTTTGCCTCTCTAAAGTCATGCTGCATCCTTGTTTAGTTATATTCGTCCATAGGGTGGCACTGGCGGCTCTCTTATCGAGGCAAAAATCCATCAAAATGCCCATCTCACCATTTGTCATCAGTTTTAGGAAGTTTTACAAGTCAAACATGCTGGTTTACCTCTCTGCATCCTTGCTGGACATTTCAATCACCTTCGTCTGTGTAGGCACCTTTCTTCAGTTTCTTGAAAATGTCAGAGCACGCCAATTGGACGCAACCATCAACACCACTTACTGCTTATTTTGTTTCATTGATTCCACGAAAATCCAGCAGAAATATTACATAACCCAACTGGAATTAGTCTAGTTTAAAATATCCACCCTTCGAACTCTACACGAATGGAAATTTCGATTGTGGTTTTTGATAATCGGAATTTTCATTTCGGTAATCATTTTTATAAACCTGTAGAGTACAATATTTAGAGCTAGACTAACTCCATTTTCGCTCTATTACATTTCTGCTGGTTTTCCTGTCATTTTTGCGTAGAACCAATGAAACAAAATAAGCATTAACTGGTATTGGTGGTTGCGCCAAATTGGTGTGCTCTGACGTTTTCAAGAAATTGAAGAAAGGTGCCTACACAGACGAAGGTGATTGAATGGTCCAGCAAGGATGCAGAGAGGTAAACCAACATTTTTGACTTGTAAAACTTCCTAAAACTGATGACAAATGGTGAGATGGGCATTTTGATGGATTTTGGCCTCGATAAGAGAGCCGCCAGTGCCACCCTATGGACGAATATAACTAAACAAGGATGCAGCATGACTTTAGAGAGGCAAAGCATCACGTTTGATGTGCAAGATTTCTTTAATGCAGTGTAAATTGGTCGATATCGGCAAAATTCGTGGATATCGGCATTTGTCGGTTTTTGAGGTCGCTGGAAGAGCTGCCAGACCAACCCTATGAATGAAAGCTACTGGCTATGGGTCTAGTAAGCTATTGAGAAGTAAATTAGCACATATGGCTAGCAAAGGTTCCCGTCAGTGAATAAAATCGGCATTTTAGACGAATTTTTGACATCCGTCGAGCTCAGCCAGATGGCAAACAATTTTGGAATTCCATGATATTTGGTGTGGTAGTAGTTGGACCCATGCCAGACCAGTTTGACCTGGGAGGGTTACTTTGGCATCGCTACTGTGTGCTTCAGTGGCATCGAAACTTTTTTTGAGTCCGAAATTTCATTTTCGCGATGCTGCGGCTGGAAATCGCTCCAGACAATGCAGCCACTGATGGTTTTAGTTTAGAGTACAGTTAGTAAGAAAGGTTGAGAGTGCATATTATAGCTTTAAAAGACATTTACTTGAAGATATAGCAAAAAATCTCGCAATTTGTAAGCATATTCGCCGATTTGCACGACAAGACGTTAATGAAAAATAACACCAATCTGGTGTTTTCTAAGTGGTACCTAGCCTAGCATTTGTGGGTGGTTTGGTAGTTGATTCTCGGAGGTCGAAATTTCACGTTGCGGACCCTAGCTACAGTGTTCCGTCACAAACAACTTATAGCTATATACGCATGCATCATTGGCTGCATGCGTTAGTGGTCCACCCGGACCCATTTTGGTCGACCAATATTGGTCCGAGTGGTCAGGAGTGCATGTGGCCAACTAGGTTTGGACCGGACCAATTTTGGTCAGGTCGGACCAATTTCGGATGCTAAAGATGGTCCGGGCGGACTAAATTTGGTCGACTGAAAATGGTCCGGCCGGACCGATTTTTGCTCCGGACCAAAATTTTCGTTACAGAACTCCCTACAAGGTAACTTCTTCTAGCTGCTCTCTCTACAGGGTGAATTGTTTGTAGCTGAACTCTCTACAGGGTGATTTGTTTGTAGCTGATGTCTATACAGGTAACTTTTTTCTAGCTGATATCTTGAATTCTCTTCAGGGAGACTGCTCTATTAGGATGACTGCTCTATTAGAGTATTTCGATCTCGCACTTGCTACATCAAGTTGGATTTCGTGTTATAACTCCGTGTCTTTAAGTCTAATTCTTCTACATCATTGAAGAGCCTTTCTAAGATGATTACTCCATCTGTACAGTGATTTTCAAAGCATTACCCCAAGCAGTTTTTCTGGTAGGCGTGGCAAGTAGTCGTTTTTTATTAGCTAAATCTCGATTGCGTAATTGTTACACACTGTTGGTTTTTTCGTTGTATCTTCCTGGTTTTTAGCTCGATTTCTGTTTGAGGTTCAATAGTTAACCTATTCACCCAACGATTTTCAGCTTCTTTCCATAAGCGGTTTACCCTGTAGGCGTGACAACATATTGGTGTTATTTTTCGTGAATAATCGCTAATACCTCTTTTCCTGTTTATCGTATTCCGGCCAACATTGGTACCGAGATGCGCCTTTATACCCCCTTTCTGTGTGCCAAATTGCAAGGCAATCGGATATGGCGTTCGCTTTTTATAGCAGTTTTTGCAAGTGTGCGAAAAGAGGAAGAAAAATAAGAAAAAAACCCCAAGAAACTAAGCCAATTTTTGAAGTCGCATATCTCGGGAACGCTTGAAGCGATTTCGCTCAAATTTGGAATGTGGAATAGTGAAGTCGGAGGGAGTGTCCACAGCAAAAATCGTCTTGTTTCATCAAGGCAGCACAGAGCTACAGAGGTACGAAAATTGCGTTTTCTTTTTTCCTGTCAATATACTCACGGGTGTTGCGCGCCGGCTTCTTGGGCCGCACGACACACTACCGTGTGTCTTGATGTCAACTACATCTGTATATACACTGGTATACCTATAAACTACATATAATATGATTAACATTGAGGGTAAGTGATACAACCTTGCACTCAATGTGGAACTTATTTAAATATGTGCAAATTCTAGCTGCTGTATTAGAATTTTAACTAGAATGCAGTTGACTGTTATATTAGAGTATTTTGAGTCATGTGTGTGTCAGTGTCCTTGGCTGCATCTGGCCAAGTTCTCCTACTCCAACTAACAATTCCCTTTTACTTTGGGTTATAAGTATGAAAATGGAGGCTGCATCTGGCCAAGTTCTCCTACTCCAACTAACAATTCCCTTTTACTTTGGGTTATAAGTATGAAAATGGAGGCAGAGTGTTTGCTTTAACCCTAGCTGTGAAAATGTGAAACAGTATAAAAGTGGGATAACTATGGTATTTGTTTATAGTGCACATGTCATCTGCCTGGTTTGTCAGTGGCATACTCATAGTTAGGTTAACACACATATGCTATCGGCTGAGTGAAAACCAATTGTTTTTGCAAAATTCTAATATTCTATTTTGCTATAAAAATGTATTGGCTAAAGAGGTATGTTCCTGAACCATTGTTGGCAGGTTTTGATAAACCTACTTTTTGCCATTTTTGGCAACTTTCAAAGCTGCCAAAATTGGCAACTTCAGAAGCTGCCAAAATTGGCACCTTTCAAAGCTGCCAAAACTGGCAACTTCAGAAGCTGCCAAAAGTGGCAATTTCAAAAGCTGCCAAAACTGGCAACTTCAGAAGCTGCCAAAACTGGCAACTTCATAAGCTGCCAAAACTGGCAACTTTTAGAGCTGCTTCAAAAATGTATCACTAGCAGCTCTATGATATTTCCAAAAGTGGCATAAATTCCATGTCCCTTTATAGTTGCAAAGGTATTTTTTAATTGTGGGATTGAATTTCAGTTTGGGGTTTCAAAACTGGAAGCTTTTATAGCTACCAAAGTTGGCAAGATTATAAATGTAAGTTTATAAAATATCCAAAATGGGCAAGTTCTGTAATTACCAAAATTGGCAAGTTTCATAATATCCAATGTTAGTAAGTTTATAATTACCAAAATTGGCAAGTTTGAATTTCCAAAATTTGCAAGTTTGAATTTCCAAAATTGGTTAGAATTTCCAAGATTCCATTATTGGCATGAAGTAGGCATGTCAAACTTGGCAATAAAAAAACATCTTATTTCTTGCCAAAAATGGAAACTCAAACCCACAATTAATGGTTACACACAGCACTATATAAGTAAAACCTGATACCTTCCAATTTTGGAATAACTGTTAAGATGCTTGTGAGAGAAATTGAAGCACTTACTGGTTCCATGACAAAGCGGTGTATACTCTCCTTAGCTTGCCAAGGAAAATACGTTGCTCTATTGTTTTGCAATAATTCAGATCCCATATAATGCCAATGTTGGCAATAATGGGGGTCACAAATTATTGCCAAATTTGACAAAAAAAAGGTCCTGCCAAATTTGGGCTTAAAAGAGCCAGTTTTGGAAGCTCAGTAACTTTTACATTAATTCTGTTTTTGTCACTACTTTGAAGTTGCATTTCATAAATTGCCAACAATGGCAAAATAAAATTCTTTACATTGCCAGACTTTGCTTTTAAGGCTGTTCCAACTTTGGCAATAACCCAATAGCTGCAAAATATGGAACCCAATAGATTGACAAAAATGGCAACATGTTGGATCTACATTTGGCAAAATATGGACAATGCTGAATTTGCCAACATCTGGGATAAACCTAATTTTGCCACAATTGGCAAAAATATGATACTGAATGTTGCCAAAACTGGCAAAAAGCAGGTGATACATTTTTGAAGCAGCTCTAAAAGTTGCCAGTTTTGGCAGCTTTTGAAGTTGCCAATTTTGGCAGCTTCTGAAGTTGCCAGTTTTGGCAGCTTTGAAAGGTGCCAATTTTGGCAGCTTTTGAAGTTGCCAGTTTTGGCAGCTTTGAAAGTTGCCAAAAATGGCAAAAAGTAGGTTTGCCAACATCTGGGATAAACCTAATTTTGCCACAATTGGCAAAAATATGATACTGAATGTTGCCAAAACTGGCAAAAAGCAGGTTTATCAAAACCTGCCAAAATTGGCTGTTGAACATACCTGGGCTAAAAGTACGTATGTGCGCTATATAAAATAATTTACTCATTTTGGTACACTGAAACAAAACTTAAACTATACATCATTGGATTTTCCTGTTCATGGAAAGTAAGAAAATCTTTGTTTCATGTTGCAATAGAAATAAAGTTTATCATTGTCATTTCTTTGTTGCTCAGCCAGCCATGCACATAACTATATACTCTGACTAAGGCCACAAAAAGTTAATCATATGTTTCTGGTTCCCATCCTGGTCATTTTTTGCTGAATAAATTGTGCAATCATCATTACATAATTTGTAATATTTTATCTTTGCTGAAGTGTTTTCATGTCTTCTAAGCACTCTTTCCTTATAAATATGTGCTAACTTTATACATTAACTTTGTTTTTCCCTATTATTTCATGTACTGCTATGTCAAATGTAGTGTACCACATTAAAAAAGTTGAAAAAATAACAAGCCTGGTCACCTGGTCAATTTTGGGGAATTGGTAGGTGCAGAAACATATAATTAACTTTGCACAGCCTAATGTGCCAATTTTTCATGCATTACACTTTAATTTGTGCTAGTAGTTACATCACTTATTTTGTTTCTATAGGGTGCTTGGGTATTTCTACTATTTGTCATTACTATCATTGGTTTCAAGCAGGTAATTAGTATTATATGCACTTGTTAGTAATCCTAAACAGGTCCGAGATGACTACAGCAAGTGGTTACGTACTGTACAGAGTTGAAAAATTCACTCACTGCATCACAAACATATAATGGAAAGGTATTTATTGCAACAATACATGTAATGTGATTAAATTATGTGCTATCGTTTGGTCTTCAGGAAACAGTGGAAATTACCCAACAAACAATCAGCTACTAGTTCTACAGATAAATTTATGAACCAAACCTACCAAATGTATGACATGTAATAAACAATTAGCCATGGTGTTATATAATATCTACTTATTTTTTGTGTTGTTATTGCACAATTTTATACTGCTAGTCCTAAATGTTGGTATTACCTAAGTGGTGTTGATATTCTTTGTTTTGTAAGTATATGGAAACATTGGCAGCTCCAAGAATTTTGGTGACTATTTTCCAAACTTCCTGCTACATACACACTCATTCATAGTATGTGAAGCATGCTAAATGTAGGGGGTCTGTGGAATTCTATGCCAGGAAAATTATGTATTGAATCAGGTAGCAGTTTTCACTAGAGGCCTTGAAAAGCTGATATTTTCTCAACATAATAATAGGTACACTGCCTGTGCTTGCTTCAATCTGCTGGCTCAGCGTCAGGGCCAATGAAGCAGGCCAAAGACTAAAGGTTCCATTCTGGGGGACATGTTCCCAGAGAAAATTAACATTCTGAAATATATAGGATTTGTTATTTGTTACAAGTACTTTAAGTAGCTATGTATAATAGTATAGTGTGGTTGTTTAAGGTGATTGACTGCTCTATTAAAATATCTTGATTTGGAGCTTTGTACATTTATAATAAACATTACTTTTTTAATAAACGAATATGTGACTAGTTTCTGGTGACTTTACAAGCCCCCCTGGAGCTGTTCCTCAAAATATTTGCATTGTAAAGTTTCTAATACTGTACTACTTGTAGACACAGTGATACTAATGAACATACACATTCATTGAGTATTCACCACATTCTGTATACTTTCATTGGACAATCAAATGAAAGTAACTAATGAACAAGCACCATCAAAATGCAGCACATCTTATCCACAATTTTCAGATAATTATTATATTGTTGGACAAGCAGTGTCTATACTGAATATTAAACCACATGCAGGCACCTGCCAAGTATGCTATCACAATTTCTGAACATATAATGTTTAGGTACCGGATGTTGCTGTCAGTGATGCATTAAGCATAATGCTAACATAATGAGCAGATTAATAATTATTTGATACTATAAATCCTCCAAAAATGAATATCATGGAAGAAGATTGTACAACAGTCAAGTACGTAGCTCTTTGAAATGACTGTTTTTATTACAGAAATAAATCACAACTTTCCTATGGGAAACATTGCATTGTCATAGCCTTTTCAAAAGTTGCTGTACAAACTACAAGTAAAAAAAAATTATAAGTAAAACATGAAGCCACAGTAAATTAATAAGATTTACGCACAGTCCAAACTTTGAAGTACAGAGTAGTTTAATTGCAGAGTGAGAACATTTTAACTTGATATACATGGTTATATGTACCACACACTACCAGTACCTTTATTTGCAATCATTACATGCACCATTTTCATGCACATTTTAATCCAAAAATGGATTATGAAAACCGCACAAACTAGCTATAGTAAGTATTAAAATAATTTTTTTTAAGATGGGAAATAGGAAAAAAAGAAAGAGGAGTCCGTTTTAAAAGGTAGCTTTCTAAGATAGCATCTGGCATGGGGTCTTAGCCCTCAGATACTTCAGCCCTGTTATACTTCCCAGTACCTACAGTAATTTTTCACTAGATGGCAAAAGAAAGCATATTTCAACCCTAACATTGTAGAATGAACTGAATTGAAGAATCTGACTATAACTACAATAACTAACTTTCCTTAACAGTTATTTCTTGAATTGCATGGCCAAAAATAAATGTCTGAAGAATTTTACTGATTCAGTGCAAGAAAAGTGTAAGACTTTTAACTTGCAGGAATTGTATAGCAGCTAGGATGTCTGGCATAATGGTGAGATAGAAATATATACACAGGCCAAGAAGTTTTAGTTTACACACTAGTCTTTACCTCAAATATTTAGGACAATTCTAATGACTAATTGTTTTTGAATGATCTATTACAGTAACTGACTGTTCTATTAGAGTAGTTTGATTTTAAGCTGGCAGCTTTAATTCAATCCTTACAACTAAAATATAATTTTGACCACCCTTCATTGTTACTTAGTAAGAGATTAGCCTTCTCCTTACTCTTTCTGTCATTTTCAATGTCTATGCTTAAAATGCAATTAGCTACATGTGTAACTGACTACGTAGCTAGCACATACTGTTGTAAACATGTATTCACCCAAGCACCCTGCCACCCTCTAAACCCACCCTTGCATTGTAAACATTAATAGCTACTGTAGTGGCATAAACCACCATGTTGGCGTGCAAAATTATATACAAAAGTTTGGAGTAGTGGTATAATAATCTCCAAAGTTTATAATAATTATAATAGTGTGTCTAAAGACTGCCAAATTTCTCTACATCACAAGTTAATCTCTAAAAAGAAATTTGAAATTAAATATGTCCACAGCCTACTGAATACAGTGGTAAGCCATATATTAATGGTTAAATGCCAATCTTGAAGCCATATAGACTAATTTAATAGAGATATAATTTATCATCTACCCTTCCCAAATGCCATAAACAACCACATTTGACAGGTTTCATACATTAACTATTTCCTAAAAGTAACTATTTATACTGGCACAAATTGCATCACTCTTGGAACAGCAACATGTAATAGCTATAACTGCAACAGCTATGTACAAGTCTGATCATTTGGGTGTAAGGAAGTTACATGGAATGTTACTCTGCATCAGCAGGTTAGAGTTCCACCAGTTAATAGTACAAACATGTGTGCATGGACCATGTACATATGTTAATCAGTAATACAATATAGTTATTACATAGTGCAAGTTGTAATGGAGTCTAATACTGTTTTCTATTTGTGTGCAGTCACCTCATGTAGGTAGCTACTAGCTATATTATACATGTTTTTTCCTGTGAATTTAATTTGGAGTTTTAAGATTTACTTTGATTTAAATTGTATGGAGAACTTTGAGAGTTTCCAGAGAGTTTGTACAGTATGAATACACTTAACACATATTATGTAATGAACATACAGTATGTATTGTAGTTTTCACTATCACTAATGGTCCACAAGACACAACAGTGTGTATTAATCAAGTGGCAAATTGTGCATGTGGATTTACTGGAGCTGATCCTAACTTTGTGGTACCAAATTGGAGGATCATTAAGAGGAATAGAAATGGAGTAATAGTTAGTGATGTGACTGTGAGTGGAATAGATATCACCACTAACACTGTTGATGGACTGCAGTGGATAGTTGATCCACATAATGGAAACAATAGTTTGTTAAGAGTTGGTCCAGTGGGTGGGACTGATGACCAGTCATCATACCAGTGTATCTTTGCTACAGCAAATGGTGGTAATGTTGAAAGTGATATGGGAACATTGACAGTCATAGGTAAGATAAACAATTATGATCAAGTCACAGCAATGTGTTTTTCTATCATGAACCATACATATACCCAAGAATCAAGACACACGGTAATGTGTCGTGTGGCCAAAAATGGCAGCTCACCACACCATGTGCATAATGACAGGAAGAAATTATGATTTTCACACATGCATAACTCTATGGTCACTTTTTCAAAGCACACTATTTATGGATTATAGCTGTCTGCATGGTAGGGTAGGCCACACAGCAAATGTGATTAAATTTTCACCAATGATTGTTCTAAAATATCTGTGTGAGTTCTATATATAAGAAGCCTTCAAAACGATTATATTGATCATGTTATTGGGTTATGGTTGTCTGAAGGCATCAGGCAAGCAGTTAGTCAATAGAAAATTCCAAAAGATCATAGTAACTTAATGGAAGCATCTAAAAACACATTTTGGCTTGATTATACATCACAAATAATTCCAAGATGCCAGTTTGGGATGATATTTTTGGCCAGAAAAACCCAAATCTTTATGATTCCTAATATACAGTATACAGTACTATTGTAATAGTCTACTTTCAGGGGCTAATCCAGAAATAAATCAAAGGGGGTGGCTGGCTTAGTTTCATGCTTTTGCAAATTTTTATACAATGAACACTGCCATATAATGAAGTGGGGATTTATCAAAGTAGGGTCAGTGTGCAAAGTACACTAAACATACATGCGAAGCAAGCTCTTACTAGGGGGGATGCCCACCCCCCAGGCTCCTGGGATTGAATCTGGAAGTGATTTTGACTGAAAATTATAGATGTAAATTTTGGCCTGGCCACTTGTACTGAACCTAAAGAAACACTGGTGAGTGACATACTAGTAGCTATTATGAGTGATGAAAGATTGTGTAACTTCAAAATGTTGGCAATGCAAGGATTTGGTTTCCCACAGAATGTTGAACAAATATGCAAAGAGTTTGTGACTAAACATAACAGAAAAATGTGTACTACAAGTGTTTTATATGATTAGTATGAGTACTTTAGCTATTAATGCTTTGATTTGTATGCGCGTAAGTGAAGTAGTTCAATTCATGGTGGGTGGATTACCCCATCCACCCCCCTGTATCAGCCCCTGACTTTTCTTTTGAGTGATTCCTATTGTAAGAAACCTATAGTAAAGGAAAATGACTGGCTTTGGGACTTGCTACAGTATTAAGAAGTGATATCTGCACCAAAACAACCAAACTGTGAAAAAAGGGTATGGTCCTCCAAAAAGGCCAGAGTGAAAAAAATGTGAAATCAAAGGCGGCAGCCAAGAAATAGTTGCAATGATATTAATAATGATCATTAAAAATGAACATCACTGCAGACACAACCTTTGATTACACAACTTTTTTTACCCTGGCCTTTTTGGAGGGCCACACCTTTTTTCACAACTTGGCTGTTTGGTTTAGATAAAACTTTACACTGTTAAACAGTTGCTCCTCAGCTATTAAATTCCAAATAATATACTGTATATTGAAACATGGGGATTACAATACTACTAATAATACTGAGTATATAGTACATATAGCAATAATACAGTGTGAAGGTTTTTTGCATGGACTTTTATGTATGCAGCAAGATTTATTATGCAATGCAAAATGTTTCAATAGCCAAAAATTATATGAGTGATTGCATTACATAATAAAAATATTGTTTCAGCTACTGTACAGTATGATAGAATAACATTGTCGTCATGTAATGTACAGGTTACAGATCCACCATCACTCATCAACATCACAGTGGAGGATACTGGTACCACCTTCATCACTATATCATGGATCAGTACATCAGTTGGTAGTGTGACTTATACTATATCATTATCATCTTCAACTGGTGATGTGATAATGTCACACATTACTAATGATACTCAGTACACTATTAATGGACTAACCAGTGATACATCATATAGGATCAGTGTTGTTCCTAGTGTGGGAATGTGTCAGGGAGAAGGAAAAGAAGTGATGGTGAATACAACCAGAGCGTTACATAGCATACCAATAGGTAAGCTATACTTATATTCCCATACATTTGTAGAAAAATGTATGGTAGCCACTAATGGTCTGTAATGGATAAAATTAGTTTTGATCTATAATTAAATGTTGTCATGTTTAGTATACTGTAAGTACTGTAAGTAGCTAACACACTATACAATAGTCACTACTAAATTTGCCATGTACATAGCTAACTACTTCAGTGATAATGATTTCAGTTTGGCATCTATTCATGGAATGATTGGCAGTATAATTTTAATGCAGGAATAGTAAGAGTGGATAAGACACCTTTATTCAGGGGGTGAGGGGGGATGGGGTCTAGATTGATGATGCCATAGTCTAGCTGTAAGTTGAAGACCAAAAATAGGTCACTACCTGCTGGGAATAGTTGGCCTTCACCAACTAGACTATATCTCCTTATTTATATCTCTACATACACAGCTTGCTACACTGCTCCTCCAATGGCTCTAAGAATGCTATGACTGCTCTATTAGAATATCTCAATCTTAACTACTCTATTATAGTATTGATGCTATTGAGCTAAGCTCTCCATCACAGTTACAGTTAATTTTAGGGGGAAAATCCTCATAATTTTTTTTACAGGGGCTACAGCTCCCCCTTGCCCCTGACTGGAATAGACTGTTTTACCATAAAGTTGTGTTAACAACTTTCAAGTGTAGCACAATAAGCACATACTAAGCTTGTAAGTATGAGCATAAGTAAGCATGTTTATCACTGCAAAGACTCCTTCATAATTAACTCTATAATATTCAGTAGTTGAATTGTGCTCAAAAAGTAGACAAACTGCCAGGTATTTCATTCCTTATTCCAGCTCCTGCATCCATTTTCCACATCCTATAAAGTTATACAGTGAGGCGTACCATACATTAACCTACCCGCATGCCAGGTCACTTCAAAAACAAATGGTGTGATTAGTCTATTACATTACACACATGTAGTCTACAGTACAATATCCATGGCAGACAATAAACAAATCATACATGTGTATGACCATACCTTAAAAGGTTAATTAAGGTTGTTTTGTAGTTAAGGTAGCTAGTTTTGTAGTTAAAGTACTTAGTTTGGTAGTTAAGCTAGTTAGAATTTTGTATAGCATATTTGTAGTTTAATCAAATAATTACCTACAGTTAATATTTAGATCATCAGTTTCTTATCTATCAATACGCTAAATATTATGCAAGCTTAATAGCCAATTATTTCTTTACAAACTAGTTAGCTGAATTGATACCCCAAAATGATTTGTACGCTTTTTGCCTGCTCTAGCCATGCATTTATTAACTTTGATGACAGCTTCTTACAGCTGCACTCAACAATCAATGGAACAAAAAATCATTGATATGATAAGGGAAACAATGACATAGCTATAGGCAGAGATGCAAAATTAATAGATCTAGATGAACAGAAATTTGGCTTCATTAAAGCAGATAACATTGCAGATTGATGACTATTTTCAAGATAATTATTTTTGTTATTTTGAACAGGTGTTGTTACACAGAGCAGTTCAATGTATATGGACCTGTGACAAGCAGAAATCAATACAACAAGTTAAATGTATTCTTTGGACAATAAAGTACACTAACGTGTTCAAGGAAGTATTCAACCACGCACATCTCCTTACATTTAACTATCAAGTACTTGCAATTGAATGTAAAAAGTTCCACTTTAATTAGCCCATACATACACAGATTCCATCTGGATGCGTGCCCCAGGGTTCTGAGACAGTACTTTGGGTGGCCATTTTCACTTTAAAAATTAAGCAGCTGCTAACAGTTGTGATTAATCTTTTGCTACAAGAATTGACCACCAAAACTGGGGGACCATGGCCTTGTGGTTCCCTGCCCTATTCACTACCTGTACAAAACATGATAAAAGGACACTGTAAAAGCACGTGTAAAATACTGGTCTACTACACCTATAAAGTAATAGACTACTCCCAAATAAAACTGTGAAGCTCTGCTTTACCTCTATTTCAGTCACGAATCACTAATTTCACAAACTCATAGGCCATATTCACAGCAGTATTAGGGTATTATGGCTATACCTACATTACTGAGTTGTTATTTGCTTAGGCAGTTGCACGGGATACATAATAATTATTATTGTCAATTTTTGTATAGAAAACCAGGTATATGTAAAATGTGAGATTGCCTGAGCTGGTTCTGGAATAGAGTGCTCCAACTGATACAAAATGATTACTTCATAGCATTTAAATGAATGGCATGGATTTCAAAATTCAATACCATTAGACTCTCCAGCAACTGTATCTTAAGATTTAAATGTCCATAAAATGCACACTTTCCAAGCAATCTATACAGCTGTTCAATTGACACAATCCAAAAGCAGATGGTAAATGTATACTGAACTACATGGGTTTTCTTATAGGATACTGAATGTTCTGTTACAGTAGTAGCTTCCAGTGAACTTTAAACTTTAAAAGTCAAGGATTTGACCACTTCTTAGAAACCTCAGATGTTCTTCTGGATCTTCTTCTGATTTAAAGCTCCTAGGCAGACAGTTTGTAACAGTAGGAAGGAGGCAACCCACCAAAATCATTGAAGATCATTGTACTGAAAATTTCACCTCTACTAGCCAGATGGTTAGAAAGGTCGCAGCTCTTTCAAACTTGGTGTGTAAAATACTTATACATCCAACTTCATTACCATCCTATGTGATAGGATTGGCTTCTCTTCTCTTGGCTGGTAGAGCACCTCGAACGAAAATTTTTCTCAACCCATCCGCAGAAAATCAGCCTCCATGGAAAACACAGGCAAAGTTTTACTCACTTCTATACATGGTTTGGTAGGCCAACAACACTTGATATCACACTCAGAATCTGGGAGTTCTGGACGTCTTCTTTGGAGCGCACGGAATAAAGATCAATCACGCGAGATATTAAAATCCGCGTGTTGCTCCAACAAGGGAACTCAGTTCCAAACCAAGGGTAGTATTAGTGATGGGGCACTAAGGGTAACATACTACGATAGTCGGGGATTTGTTTCTTGCAACTTCATTTTTCATGTTGCGGACTCTAGAAATGGTGCTGCGCGCCCCAGTTATATCAATTGTCATCTGAAAAGTGAAGCGGTATCCATTACACTTTGTTGTCGACTATGTTCAACCCGTTACACAGCAGTATGAACCAAGAAGCACCTCTGATGTCAAAACAGCCACTATGACAATATTAAATACAGACGATTTCCATTACGAAGAGAAGCCTGAGGGAAAGCCATCACGTGCTATCGCCAAATCGACACTTTTCGCCGTCAGCAAAAATGAATGGGACACAAAGGAGGACACTGGTAAGTCCATGAAGAATGCATTGTACGTACTGCGGTATGCCAAAAGGCAACTGTCGAGCCGAAGCGACATCAAACTGTGAAAAAATCAAGCCCGTAACCTTAGCCATTATCTTGTCTGAAGGATCAGTCAGTCAGTTACTTACTTACTCAATCAGTAGAAAATTCTGTTAAATAAATTATTTTTAAAATTCCGTAGCAACTTGTTGAAAGCGTTTCGGGTCGATCTGAAAGCTTGTTTGGGCTTAGTTTCACCTAGTAACCAATACTGCCTGATTGTCAGTAAGGGAAATTGAGGCTGTTTTTGGAGTGATATTATTTCATGAGCCACGCCTACTCTTTTGTGGTCCCTACTATATACTACTATCGTAGTGTATGGTAAGTCTGTCTTCAATAATCATTATTGTGTCTGCATAGAAAAGAAAAGTGAGTAACAACAAACCCCAAAATCAGTGAAATCCATACTTCCACACAACAAAACAAAAACAGCCAAGCCAGCTGTGAAAAAATGGTGTGGTCTTGAAAAACCTGGGTGAAATCCAAGGCCGGCAACCAAGAAATGGTTGCAATGATGTTAATGCTATGCACCTAAGGCCATACCTATTTGATCTTATGTTGCGCGGGCCCGACCGACTACATTTTTCTTCAAATGAAATAATTTTGAAAATCATGTGTGCGGATCACGTGTACTTAATTAAAGACAACACATCATCAGCACCCTCGTGATATAGTCCAAAGGGGACCATTGAAGATCGTCCAATGCTCTAAAATTGTAGAATATGATGGGAAAGCTCTTTTGGATATATCTGATGCTACTAGAAGAGTATGAAGCCTAGATTTTTAACTGTGTATGTACGTACTATTATAGTTACATTCATTATTTGCATGCTTGTGTATAAAATTTTTATCATTTTCATACTGACCTACCTACTCAAATTTAAAATAATTTTGCCCGCGCAACATAAGATCAAATAGGTATGGCCTAACGTATTGTTGAAATTTATTAGCACTAACATAATTGCAGACATTTCTTGGCAGCCACTTCAATTTCACAACTTTTTCACCCAGACTTTTTAAGGATACACCACAGGGGTGTATCTAGCCCAAACATGATGCCCGGGCAAGCCCATTTACCTGTACACCTAGTCCAGTGAACAATCTGTGGGTTCATACGTGCATTCATCAAATTGTTGTTTTCAAGTGCATGGCATGGCATGGCTAGCTACAGTTGTTAACTCTTATCTGTATGCATATATAATAGCTCATCAGTCTGCAATCACTCCATACTAGTCTCTAGCTACAATGCATGTAATCGATTGTGGGACTGCAGCATAACGCGCCACACAAAAGAATACTAATTCATAATGAACAATGCTATTGAACCGATAGATTTCCTGCACTGACTCGTACTTGTGCGGATCACAAAACCGTCCTGCCACCGGTTCATCTACGTACTCACTAGGGGCATCCATTCCCTGCAACCACCCGCCAACTCTACCACGCCCTGCTGAGTGGTCCTACAAAGTATCGTCAGCAGTTCTCTCACGTTATTCCCCTGACATTCCTTCGTCATAGTTGTATCACAATAAATCAGGGAGCTGATTATTCAGAATTAGACCACTAGAATACCTGCTGAAATCAAGTAGCCAAACAGCTAGTCGTTTTCCACTTCACGCGGTCTATATACAGGCAAACTCCAAGCTATCATCACTTAGATGAGACTACAAATTGGCAATATTCACTAGATTTTGGGCGGACACATGTCCGGTTTTTCAGATTTAAATATAGTAACTCGTAATCTACGGGGCTATTATTAGAAGTCAGACTCTTAATTAAACGCGCAGCGCTTATTTCCCATGCAAGAATTCGCTGCAAACGTTCGCTACAGTCAATAGTGGAAAGAATCGTAATTACTGAATTGTGAGCAGTGTATTTTCATGCATGGCTGCCACGCCAGAAGATTTTCTGATGTCCGGGCAAGGTGAGCTGATGCCTGGGCAAATACCCAGGTATTACCTATTATGGCCCGGGTGTAGATACGCCACTGCTGCACCATTTTTTTTACAGCTTGGCTGTTTTTGTGTGGACATATTTAATCACGCAGCAACATCGTGAGGACCACATTGAACACTGTTACAATTTTTTTTTTTTGCATTTTTTACTAGAGTAAGCCACCAATGTTCGACCACCATCGGTTCGGATGCGATTTTTCTTTAAACCCGCAAAGAAAATTTCTGCTCTTGCTATGCCTTTGGAGAAGTCTAGGCCATAAACTCTTGCATGCAAAATTTCAGACCTGCAGCATTCTTTGTCTGGTTGCAGGACTGCAAAAGTGACCTGTCCGAATGTTCTCAATTCTCGGACAAAAATATATATTATCGGTCAAGTGGCACTGCTCGTAATGCTTGAAGCTGATCAAGTCTTCTATGCTTGATATGAAAGAGCAACTCTTATACTCTCCAAATATATGCAGATATTTGGCTTAGTCCTTATTGGCTGTGAATTACAAAGCTCCAAAGTCACCTCAGTCCTGAAACCTTAAATTCGGCCACCTGTGAAGCTCGTGCAAATCAAATAGTTATCTATATCGAATTCAAAGGTATTTTTATGAACATTGAGAGCATCAGCTACCTTTCAATAGTAAATAGATACATGCACAATGACTGCACCTTGATTTTTGCCCGAATAGCTACAGGCTTCTCTGACAGTAGTAGCCTGGATACTGCACCCAGCACACATATGCACAATTCAAATCGACTTAAATGGGGTTTTTACTAACCCCTGTCTTACAAATGTCAAAACGTTCTCTCCAAAATGTCCAGGACATTAGCCAGATCGAAACACTCTAATAGAACAGTCACCTATTATACAATTGGAGCAGTCAGAAAATCTGAAAGCCACACCCAGGAATATTCACTTCAATAAGACTATTTATATGTGAATTTCGATTATTATAACGCTTAAATACTGATTACATGTGATAATGCATTGCCTGATCGTTATATTAGAGTAATTGACTGCTCTATTAGAGTATTTTGATCTAGCTAATGTCCTGGACATTTTGAAGAGAAACTATTGACATTTTTAAGACAGGGGATAGTCAAAACCCCATTTGGATTGTATATGTGTGTGCTGGGTGCAGTAGCTAGGCTGCTACTGTCAGAGAAGCCTAAATGCAATGTAGCTATTCGGGCAAAAATCAAGGTGCGGTCATTGTGCATGTATCTATTTACTATTGAAAGGTAGCTGATGCTCTCAATGTTCATAAAAATACCTTTGAATTCGATATAGGTAACTATTTGATTTGTACGAGCTTCACAGGTGGCCGAATTTAACATTGCAGGACAGAGGTGACTTTGGAGCTTTGTGATTCACAGCCAATAAGGACTAAGCCAAATATCTGCATATATTTGGAGAGTATAAGAATTGCTCTTTCATATCAAGCACAGAAAGACTTGATCAGCTTCAAGCATTACGAGGAGTGCCACTCGACCAATAATATATATTTTTGTCCGAGAATTGAGAACATTCGGACAGGTCACTTTTGTAGCTCCTGCAGCTAGACAAAGAATGCTGCAGGTCTGAAATTTTGCATGCAAGAGTTTATGGCCTGGGCCTATCCAAAGCCATAGCAAGAGCAATAAGTTTCTTTGTGGGTTTAAAGAAAAATCGCGTCCGAACCTATGGTGGTCAAACATTGGTGGCTTACTCTATATAGAAGATATTGAATATTGCAAAAAAAATTGTGCTACAAAAATCATGCTGTATTAGTCTCGCGTAGCCAGACCCTATTTCTCCACACGGCGCTTATTTATTTTATTTATTTTAATTATACTGGACAGTCAGTAATTACTGATGTGTCCAGGGGGACCAGCCCCAAGAAAAAATCAAATACACACGTACATGATTAACTAACTACTTACATACATGCAATTACATTAACTACAAATAAATCGACTGATTCCAACTCAAGTAAATGGTGGGGTAAATGATTCCATTCATCAATTGTTCTTGGGAAATAACTAAATTTGTACGGATTAGTGTTTATCGATTAAATAAATAAATCGATAAACACTTATCGATTAGAAATTATAAGCGCCTACTCCGAAAGGGTCTGGGGACTCTACAATAGAAAAGTTCTGCCAGCAAATCACCTCTGGATGGGTGAGCGTTGATTGGCCCTAGACCAATTTCAATAGAGGTGTAGATGTAGGGGCAGATCCAGAGTTTGGAAAGAGGGGGGGCACCTTGCTGAAAAAAGTTGAAGAGCAAAAAAAAAAAAAAAAATTTTTTTAAATAAATAAAAAGGTCACAACAATAATAGCTAGTTATCCTTTACCAAATATATCATATCACGTATGTTATGTAAAATAAAATCCTATTTATAGCTTCATAAGTAAGCTGCACTGCCTCATGAACATTGTGACTGCTTTATTAGAGTAATTGACTGCTCTATTAGAGTATCTCGATCTTGTATGCAATTTCTTGAAGGGGGGAGGGGCATTTGGGGCATCCTGGATCCGCCATTGAGATGACCACAGTTGGCTTCATCCTCAGCTAAAGGCAAGACTTCAGCCTGTTCATACTCTACAACCAAGGAATAAGAGCTATTAAATTTGTTGTAACGAGCGTGATCGTGTCTGAGATGCGAGGTGAAATATACAGTTTTGCCTCCAGACTGGCATGCAACTCAAAGAGAAAACAATAGGTGTAGCTGGTAAGCTGGGAAGGTAAAAGTTATTATAGCTATGCATACTGCCATTTTCTTTGCTCAAGCTGTCTGCATGGAGGTGAGATTGCGCATATGCAGGAATGAACAGAAGGCTACAATGTTATTTAAAATTATATCTCACCACATCGATATTAATGCTGATGATTTCCTTTTTCCTAATCCTAACCTACATCACACCAGAGGCCATGATAAGAGATTTTTAACCCCAATGACTAGAATTGACTGTTATAAATTTTCTTTTTTCCCCTCTGCAATCAATATTTGGAATTCCTTACCCCAACACGTGATTGATTTAACAGAGATTGACCAATTCAAGCACAGCCTAGCTGGACTAGTAACTGTTTAATAATTTATCAATGTGTATATATGGTCTTGTGTATAGTAGTAAATATTGTATAATTATATAAGTTTGTTTTTCTTTTGTAATTGACAGTAGCAATTGTACCCTTTTTTTGTGCACCATACTCTTTTGAGGTCTGCACAACAATCAATAATAATTGGGGCGAGCCTGAGCGAGCCCCACACTAGTGAGAGATTTCGTACGGTGAACCATTTGCGATCGAAAACGGAAAACTACGAAAATTCTAAATATCGCTCGTACGGTGAACCATGCCACGGAGTACGTGCACGAAAATATCATGCCACTTCTAAATATCGCTCGTACGGTGAACCATGCCACGGAGTATATGCACGGAAATATCACGCCATTTCTAAATATGGTTCGTACGATCAGCCATTTCTAAATATGGTTCATACGGTCAACCGTGCCACGGAGTATGTGCACGGAAATATCATGCCATTTCTAAATATGCCATTTCTAAATATGCCATTTCTAAATATCGCTCAGTCGTAAGGTGAACCATGCCAGGATTAGATTGCAGATGGAAAGAGAAGAAAGATTGAGGACAAGGAGGGAGCAGTACAGAGCCAGGCGGAATAGGGAAACCCCCGAACAAAGAGAAGAGCGACTTGCAAGACGTAGGGAATATGATAGAGGCAGGTATGCACAGATGACTATAGATCAACGAAGGGCTTTGTCTCAACGAAGAAGAGAACGTGTTGTATCTGAAAGGAGAAGACAAGGAGAACAAGTTGCTGCTACAGATTGCAATGATAGTGCTGTTACACGCCAACTGCCATCATTTGACGACCCTTCAGTCGTTAGTAAAATCGCTACATTTCACGATGAATTAATGTCGTTGACCTTCCATAAATGCGCTGTCTGCCTCGAGAACTTTCCCAGTTTGACAATAAACAGTGCTGGTGTGTGCACACGTTGTCATGCAGACAAACATTCACCGAAGCTTTATTCTCCACAAAACAATATGGACCCTGGGCCAATACCTCCGGAGCTTAGAGTAAGTTACCTACTCATAATTTTATAGATAATGTGACTATCAATGTTTACCCCCACTACCATGAGAACACACGTAGACATGTATATTTAAATATATAATCTCACTACCAGGGGCTATTTTTGATGCCAAATCCCCACTTTTCCTTTTTCGTTACGTGTAAGACCATGGGTATATGGGATATGCATGTGATATTGTAGTGACAGGTGGCTTGTATCACTTTCTCATTTCAAATACACCTCTTTTACTCATGTAGGGATTAACACAAATAGAAGAAATGATAATATCCCCAGTACTCCCTATGATATCTATTTATAGACTTCCTCATGGGCAATACGGATACAGCGGACACATCATCAATTTACCACAGGATGTTTCTGGCTTTGTCAACTCATTACCTCGCCATCCCAGTGACCTTGACATCATTCTGGTGAAACATCCAGATATTTCACAGTCACATCGTGACTTCCGTGTGCGTAAACCTGTTGTTCTTCGAGCGTTACAATTTTTAATAGCCAATAACATTTATTTCAGCAGTGTTGTCATAAGTTCTGATAATCTTTCATTATTACCTGACGATGATACTATTTCTGATGCACACATGTCTACTGTAGAGTCCAACTCCCCTGTGAGCACTTCTGTACAGTGTGATCATGATCCCGATCCTCAACATTTAACAACCCCTTTTATACCTGGAAATTATCAGTCCATGACAGAAGAGGAAAATATTCATAGATCACTAGAAGGTTCATCTTCAAATTTATCTGTCCCATGGCCCACCAGAGATCAAAACCCGATCAATGAGTTTAATACCGAAGGCTATTTTTCTTGTGCTTTCCCAACTTTATTTCCAACTGGCGCAGCTGACTTTTTAGCACCACGTTTAAATAAAGTCACCATTGGCAATTATCTAAAGCATTTACTTATGTATGATGATGGCAGATTTGCTAATCATTGCCGATTCAGGTACTTCGCTTTAAACACAGAGATGCGATGGAGAGCCCTTCAAACAGGTAGAATTTATGTTCGCCAAAATCCCAGTGATCAGCATTTATCCATAGATGAACTCCGTGATATGGTTGGGACAGAAGGTGAAAACTTTTCAAACCGTGTGCTTCATTATGCGGCCAGCTTACGTGGTACTCGCCAATATTGGATGCGCCAAAGAAGCAGACTTATATCTATGGTAGATACCTTGGGCATGCCGACAGTATTTTTTACCCATAGTGCTGCTGATTTCATTGGCCTGAACTTGCACGCCTTTTTAGTTCCTCTGATAGCAATCATTCAGATAGTCAAAGAAATTCTGTTACTGAAAATCCAGCTTTAGCAGACTGGTTGTTTTACCATAGAGTCCAGAAGTTTGTTGATCTTTTTTATGTGGACATACTTGGATGTACAGATTTTTGGTTATGTTTTGAGTGGCAGCATCGTGGCAGCCCTCACGTACATGGCTTGGCATGGTTGAGTAATGCTCCTAATGTGGAAGAAGTACTGGCTTCACATGACAATCTTTCTCAAAAACAAGATTTACTTAGGTTTATTGATTCATTAGTGTCCACAACCAACCCAGCTGTATTGCCTGATAGTAGTAACTTACAAAGTGCTCCTCTTCCAATGATTAATCCACATGTATGTGCTCGTGTATATTCACAAATTGAAGATTACCGGTATGACCTTGCTGAACTAATTGCAACTTGCCAACGACATACTAAATGTTCCACTAGCTACTGCCTACGTAATAAAGAAGGCCAACAAGTTTGTCGGTTTGGTTATCCTAAACCACTGCTGCTTGAAACTACTATTAGTAACGAGAATGATGAAACAGAAGTGATCACTGCACGGAATGATGGCTTACTGAACAGTTTTAATCCAATTCAATTATCTGGTTGGCGTGCTAATGTTGATATGAAATATATTGTATCTAGACAAAAAGTTATTCAGTATTGTGCTAAATATGCAATGAAAAGTGAGCCTAGATCTCAACCCATGAGAGAAATATTTGAGAAATTTGTTCATAGCCTAAAAAATGGCAATACGTCTCTTACAGTTGTGCAGAAACTTTTGATAAACAGTATTGGCGAGAGAGATTATTCTGCACAAGAGACATGTCATCTTTTATTGCAACTACCAATGTATAATGCATCAAGAGACTTTGTCATTTTAAGCGTGGATGGTTCCCGTTTGGTAGAGCTTAACTCGATAGAAAGACAACCAGTTACAACACCTTCAATTTTAGATTGTTATATCGCAAGGCCATCTACACCACTATTTAATGATATGACTCTCTTAACCTTCGCTAAGGCTTATTGTAGGCCTAAACAACCATCTGTAGAACCTACACGCAGAAGAAAGGAGGTTATAGTGGTTGTACGCCCATACTATTCCGCAGATCGCAATGGACCTCAGTATGAAAATTATTGCCGTCAAAAGTTAATGCTTCACATATGTTTCAGACAAATTTCTGATCTTTTAGGAGAATATGATACATATGCAGAAGCATATGCCGATTTTTTAAGTTCTTCAATAGTTCCACCATCTCTCCAAGATGACATTCATGAGCTAGAGCAGATATCTTCAGATGATGATGGTGAAGAAACTCATGAGGTAATGCACCATATTTTACTTTGTACTATTCAATTATTATCTTTTGTATCTGCCTGCATGACTACATCTGTGTTCCTATGTTACCTTGTTAGGACCGAATCAGCAATCAAACAACATCCCAACCACCATTAAGAGATGTTGAAGAGTGGATGATGATTTGTCAACATACTACAGATTTACAGCCTCAAACGGATATTCATGATGGTGTTGATTGGACCAACAGTTCAAGGCTGTACAACAACCTTGGAGAGATCCCATCCTTCATTTCATCTCATAGACAATCAGCAGTAGATCACACGGTAAGTTTCAATGCTGATCCAACCCAATTGCACACAAAACAGCTTCAAGCATATAACTGTGTTTCTAACCATTTTGTAAGTGATAGCACATCACCACTATATCTCATTGTTTCTGGAACTGCTGGAATGGGGAAATCATATCTGATCAATTGCTTGAAGCTTCTTTTACAGAATCAGCTTCGTGTATGTGCACCAACTGGTGTAGCTTCTTATAATATTCAAGGTTTTACATTGCATACATTGTTTGGTTTACCAACAAGAGGAGATTTTAAGGATCTCGAAGGTCAAAAGTTGCACAATATGCAACAATCACTTTTAGAAATGAACTATTTGATTATTGTCGATGGTGGGAAGGAAAATGTTTGGACAGGTTGACCGACGCCTTTGACAAATATTTCCCCATAATGCCCATGAGATGTTAGGAGGTCGCTCATGTATATTATTTGGAGACTTTGGTCAGTTACCCCCCGTGATGGACTTGCCACTCTACACTACTCAGTCTCGTAATGATTTGTCCGATCTTGGAAGTTCCACATACCACTTTTTTACCAAAGCTATTGTTTTGAGTCAAATTATGCGCCAGTCGGGAGAAAGTCATGAGCAGCATCTTTTTCGTAATATTCTTCTCCGCTTAAGAGATGGTAATACAACAATTTCTGATTGGGAAGAATTGATGAAACACACTCCTGCACACATGGAAGATCTATCACCATTTCAGGATGCTTTGCACCTTTTCCCTACTAAAGATGCAGTTGTAGAGTACAACATTGATCAACTTCATGCTATAAATAGACCTATAGCTTCCATTAAAGCATTGCATAGTGGACAGAATGCATCTAAAGGATCTTCAGATGATGCAGGAGGTCTAGATCCTATTGTACATATAGCAGTTGGAGCTCGTGTAATGCTTATTACAAATTTGTGGGTAGAAGTTGGTCTTGTCAATGGAGCCGTAGGAACCATAGTATCCATACTATATGAAACAGGAGGCCCACCTGACTTGCCACTTGCAGTAATGGTTAAATTTGATAAATACACTGGCCCAACTTTTCCAAACCTAACAGTACCAATAACGCCAGTTCGACGTACTTGGGTTACTGGTGCTTCAAATTGCTCACGATTACAAATTCCCTTAAAACTTGCTTGGGCTGTTACCATACATAAAGCTCAAGGTCTCACCTTGAACAAAGTGGTCATTGATATTGGTAAAAAGGAATTTTCATCAGGATTGAGTTATGTAGCATGTTCTCGTGTGCGAAGCTTAAAAGATCTCCTTTTTACTGCACCCTTTCCATATGAACGCCTTTCAAACTTGAGTAAGAGTAAGCACTTGCAAGAGCGGATACAAGAAGACTGTCGTCTACACTCTATCGAAACTACTACAGCACTACAGTGTACTGAAACATCTTTGACTACTAATAGTAATGAAGACGACGTGAATACAACACTCGAACTTGATAATCAAACATCAATGACATCACAGAGTTCATCAATCATAGCACCATTACGTATGTCAGTGAATAATTTTACGATGAGTACTCCTTCTCCTCCACCAATAAATACACGATCACCTGTACCACCGAGTATATCATCTCCTTCAATTATGGCACTATCTCCTCAGACATCATTTTCAATGGGTACACCTTCACCTCCATCAATAAATACACCATCAATTATATCGCTAAATGATACTCCATCACCTATATCAGAAAATGCATTTTTTATAAATACGCCATCACCTGTTCTAATGAAGACACCATCGCCTACATCGGAGAATACATTTTCAATGAAGACACCATCATCACCTACATTGGAGAATACATTTTCAATGAAGACACCATCACCTACATGGGAGAATACATTTTCAATGAAGACACCATCACCTACATCGGAGAATACATTTTCAATAAAGACACCATCACCTACATCAGAGAATACATTTTCAATGAACACACCATCGCCTACATCGGAGAATACATTTTCAATAAACACACCATCACCTACATCAGAGAATATATTGAGCACACCTTCACCTAGCTCAATGGATACACCACTGTTTTCCATAAAGACGCCATCACTTACTGCATAGATTACATTTACAGCAAATATGCAATCACCTGTATCAATGAGCGTTTCATTATTTCGATGAATTGCATCTGGATTGTTTCTACATGCATGTATATCATGCATATTTATACTTATAGAATTATTCCATTGTGTCTTGGATTTGTAAACATGTGTCTTCAGCATATTCCAATATTATGCCACAATTCATTGTGTAATGCCGCATTTCTAACCCTTGATGGTATGTTACAATAGTTGCAAAATCAATATTTACCTCTTCAAATTTATAACATAGATTCAAACATAGTGCATCATACCATTGAAAATACTGCTTAGTAATACACTACAATTATTACAATAAGAATACTACAATAATTAGAGCTCCAAGTTTTAAAAATGTTTATATAATAAACAGGATTAGTTTCCACCTGTGACTGCAGGCTAGCTGAGTCTAATTCCAACTCCCACTGTTCGCTTCGTCTAACATCATGCTCTTGCAAGCTCGTCTCCTCTTCAGATTCCATAGAGTTAACTAAAAATCCAAGTCCAAAGATATGTGGGCTCCCTCGCTGTTGACATTCGTAAACCCAAAGGCATTCCGTTTCCATATTACAGTACTGAGATTAAATTACGAATCCATGTGCAAATTGCAGCTATAAACTGCTTTGACTACTACCTACCACGTGTACAAACTGGTTTTACTGGTCTGCACCTATTCGAGATTGAATTACTTGCTTGGTTGCACGTGTTCAGCAGCTTAGAGCTAAACTGTCGTACCTTCGCGTAATATCTCTGTAAAGATGGCAGGAGAAATGGATGTTTGTGATATTGAAGAGTGCAAGTCTGCGACAGTGCATGGCGTTTTCGTTGGAGGAGTATCGCCGATAAAGAAAAGTCGCAACAGGCCTGATGTGCAATATTTCGAAACGAATTTCAGCGATGGATCTAAGACGGTTTGTATGGTTTCATTTGAGCCAAGATTAAGACAAGATGTCGAAGATGCTTTTAAAACCAAGCGAGAAGTTGCCATCAACAATTGTTCTGTCAAACGAAATAGAGCTGACGATTTTGAAATACAGACAAATAGTAGGTCCTCCATTACAAATTCACCAAAAAAAATCAAAGTTGATGAACTAACACACAAGTCACTACTAGCCAACGTTTCCAATTTGCAAACCATTGAGCAACTAACAGATTTAAAGGAGATGCAACGGATTAACCTAAAGGGAAAAGTGCAGTCAATCTCTCCTGCTGAAAACATCAAAGGAAAAGCACCTGATTTTACGCCACTGCAAAAGCAAGATTTCACACTCGCTGATACTACAAATATATGTCGTGGTGTCTTGTGGCAACAACAGGTCGGTGTTTTAGAAGAACAGTATTCATACCAGCTTCTGAATGTCACAGTCAGGTCTTTTAATGGTGCTAAATATATATCACTTGGAGAGCACAGTGAAATTCAGCACATAGATGACATTGGTGATACTGCAGACGAAAGCATATTTATGGGCTCCGGAAGTCTCAAAATTATTACAGCAGACCTGGTAACCATCATCAGCAACGACTCATATGCAAGCTGCAGAAACTGCAATGCTAAGGTGACTGGGTCCAACTCGATTCTTGTAATCTGTGGCAAGTGTAGCGCTAAAATGAAGATGGCTAAATGTCCGAAGAAAACTGTCGCACGAGTTATCCTCGAAGATGACAAAAACAAAGAATATAAAGTCACCATTTTCAATGATATTATCAATCAGATCTTAGCGTATGCAGTGCCTCACACAAGCAGCATCGACCTTGAAGACCAGTTGCTATCAGCACCTGTGCTGGTGTATACCATTAATTCAAAGGACACAGTTACTTCTGTATCACAGGTTGCGTCATGAACGTACTGCTTATTACATGACACTTGTACAATTATTGCTTTATGTACTTTGCAATTATTCATTTTTTGTGGCAATATCATCTCAATCCATTATAATGCATGAGCATCACTACTTAACTTGATCAGGCTCGCCCCTCGATGCTATAGCATCTGTCTAGTAATAATAATATCACCTCGTATATCAGACACTCGTCAGCTCTTTTACCTTTGTTGTAGAGTCTGAACAGGCTGAAGCCTTGCCTTTAGCTGATGATGAAGCCAACTGTGGTCATCCACACCTCTTTTGAAAGTGGTTTAGGGCCAATCAACGCTCACCCATCCAGAGGTGATTTGCTGACAGAACTTTTCTATTGTAGAGTCCCCAGACCCTTTTGGAGCAGGCGCTTATAATTTCCAATCGATAAACCCCGTGCAGAGAAATAGGGTCTGGCTACGCGAGACTAATGCTGTATGGTATCTACAACTACAATATTGTTGTAGAAAATAATGAAATCAGATATAAATTGAGAAAAATAACAGGCCCAGAAAAGATTTGAACTCTACTCATTTTGAACAGTTCCGTCCATGATACAAGTTCCATGTTATGTGTGAGGTGAAGCTTAAACTTTTCTTCAGCTTAGATTATCACTGTATTAATTGTCACAGTGACTACTACAGCTATATTCTACTATTATAATAGTATTCTGCTTCTACTATCTTTCTAGTTAGCACATATTAATATTTTGGAGGAGGGGTGCTTCAGCTCCCATGCACCCCCTCTAAATCCACCCTTGCTTTTGGGGGGTATAAAAACTGCATAATAGCTATATCCTTCCTTGCTACATTGTTCTCCATGTCTATGACCTATTTATAAGGGTGTATTAACATCCACTCTGCAGTTGCTTTTGTTCATGCAGGCTCATTTTCCTATTAATCTGAGTAGTGAAACCATACCAGTGGTGGATAAATTGCGCGAGCCCCTACGATTCTTAAAATCACCAACAGTTATGCATAGTGTGTCACATTGGGACTTTTCTAATGAACAAATTTCATACTTTTACCTTTGAAATCACTAAGTATGGCGTAAAGGCATTGAAGCGTGTTAAGCGCCTCTAAAAGTATTTACCGCTTTAGTGCTCTTGCTTCAAAACTTTCTGCAAAGTCCTGGATCAACTATGAAACAATGTTTTGGATTGATTATATCTATGTAGCTATAGGCCACTTAAGATATAAGACTGAGTTAACAACCCCAGCTGGACTATAGTTAAGTGGCATCACAGTTATTGACTGCAACAGCTGCTTCTAGCTCAAATTCACAATCTAGTACTTCATTACCATCTGTACCTGTAGCAAGTACCATGCCTGATCACGACTCAGCCAGAAAATTCAATATTGTCCTATTTGGGCTCCCTGAATGATTCAAAGGTACTAGGAAGACAGAAAGAGAGAAATCTGATCTGGACAATTCAACCAAAGTCCTCACTGATTTGGATAATTCCATCCAACCTTATTCCATAAGAGACACCATAAGACTTGGTAAATACAACCACACAGGTCGTCCCAGGCCACTTCTTGTAACTCTAAACAGGTCCTCAGATGTCACCACCATTTTATCAAGAAGGGCACAGGTGAAACCACCTTATGTCATCAAAGCTGACCTCTCAAAGGAAGCAAGAGCTGTTGAATCCCATTTGTTAAAAGCTAGGTGGTCTTTGATCCAAGCAAAGACTTCAAAATCAGACATAAAAATTCATGGCAATAAGCTCTATGTCAATGGCAAAGTGTATGACCAAGCCGATAAGTCAGGGTTCACACCCACTCCAACCAGTAAGACCTCTGACAGCACTCTCAGTACAGCCCTCCCTAAGGTTACCACTCCCATGGACACTTCTAATGTGCCAACTACCTCAGCATGACTCGGCCCTTCAGGGCCCAATGTCTGTGTACAGAATTGCAGGAGCTTGGCTAAAAATTTACCTTTTTTCAAAGTTTCATATACTCACATGACTTCCAAATCATTGGCTTATCTGAAACCTGGTTATCTGACACTATTACAGATTCTGAAACCCTACCACAAGGCTATTCAATTTACAGGAAAGACAAAAGATCACGAGGCGGTGGTGTCCTGTTGGCAATAGACAACAAACTTTCTTGTAAACAGATTCCAAGTCCTGACAACTTAGAAATGGGAGCTGTGTCTATCTCCTTTAGTGATTCAGACATTACTATATGTATGGCTTATGTACCTTCTAACTCCTCTGCAGAACTCCATACTGATCTTGTTAATTACTTATCAACAATCACTGCCTTATCCACTCCAGTCCTAATCCTTGGGGATTTCAACTTGCCAGACATTGACTGGCCAACTCTCAATAGTGACTCACCAGTTTCCAATAATTTCTGTGAGTTTGTCTTTGAGTCTACCTTAACGCAGCTAGTGGAATCATCTACCCACACTTGTGGCAACATACTTGACCTTGTTCTAACAAACAGCCCTGAATATGTGACACTACTGACAGTGCACCCCCAAAATTTACAATGTATAGCATCTGACCACAGCTTAATAACATTCACGGCTAGTTTTAAACTTCCTGTGCCATCCTCAACCATCAAGGAAGTATTTAACTTTAACAGAGGTGACTATCACGGATTTAACGAATACTTACTTAACTGTGACCTTAATCTACTTTACAATTCATCTGATGTTGAAGAAATATGGCACATCCTGAGGAGTTATATCATGTATGGTGTGGATCTATTTATCCCTAAGACAAGGATACGTACCTGTCAATTTCCATCCTGGTTTACTCCTCAGTTACGTCACTCTCTCAAGTGTCTTCGTACAATTCAGCGCAAATATACTAAAAATCCAACAGCTAATAACTTTCAACAATTATCAAAAGCTCAACAATCCTTCCAATCTTCCAACATTGCAGCCAAGTCTAGATATGAACAGGATCTTATATACAACTTTTCTACCAATAATGATCCAAAAATTTTTCAATTTATTGGAGAGTTCACCAAGTCACACGTCCTTCCCCCTCAACTTCACCATAACGCTACAACAGCTGATGCTGACCTTGATAAAGCTGAACTTTTTAATCAGTACTTTTACTCCATTTTTACCTCAAGTGACTACTGTCTACCTGATACAACTCATTTAACTGTTCCTGTAAATCATCTGGACTCGATCAACCTCACAGAGCAAGAAGTGATAGATGCTCTCAACAACCTCAACCCGAACAAGGCTAGAGGAATTGACAACATCGCACCTGTCATCTTAAAGAACTGTGCTTTCGCCCTTGCTTTACCCATCCATCACCTTTTCACAACCAGCTTACGTAGCGGAAACTTACTCTCTGAATGGAAAACACACAAAATAATTCCTGTGTTCAAATCTGGAGACAAAACTTCTGTTGCCAACTATCGACCAATTTCACTCCTTTGTGTCATCTCTAAAGTGCTAGAAAGATTAGTTTATGACAAAGTGATAAATACAATAGCTCCCTCCATCACTCCGCATCAATTTGGTTTTCAAAGTAACGCTTCAACTCAACAACAACTTCTCATCTACTTTCATCAGCTAATCACTTCAAGGGAAGAAATAGACACCATCTACATTGACTTCAGGAAAGCCTTTGATAGTGTGCCCCACAATGAATTATTGGTTACATTATGGAACATAGGAATCACAGACACTCTATGGAATTGGTTTAACAGCTATTTAAGCACCTGTCAGATTGCCTACCTGTAATCTCTGGTGTTCCCCAGGGAAGCATTCTGGGTCCTTTGCTTTTCCTGATCTTTGTAAATGATCTGCCATCTACCATCACATCTCAACTACTTGAATTTGCAGATGATACAAAGTGCTTTCGGCAAATCATTTCCATACTGGACATACAGCAGCTTCAAGAAGACCTCAACTCTTTATTTAATTGGACTATTAACAATCATCTGTCATTTAACCTCTCTAAATTCGTATTCATGAGCTTCCATCGTAAATTCAACTCTCAGTACATCATAAATGACCATATAATCAATGAATCACCCAGTTGCAAAGACCTAGGGATTATTTTCACTAACCCATTGTCATGGAGAAAGCATTATGAAATGATTTCCTCTAAAGTCTACAAGTCACTTGGACTGCTACGCAGAGTATTCAAGGATTCGCATTGTCCTCAGGCTAGAAAATCCCTATACATATCATTAGCGAGATCTAAATTGTTATACTGCTCCACATTGTGGAGACCTAATTTGTTGAAAGACATAGAATTAATTGAGAAGGTACAAAGGCGTGCTACTAAATTCATACTCTCTGATTACACTTCAGACTACAGGACTAACTTGGTATGTTGCCATTGATGTATATTTATGAAATATCTGACATCCTCTTTTTCATCAAATCACTTAAAACTCCTACAGATAAGTTCAATATCCTGAACTATGTCAGCTTCAATACTGGTTCTACTAGATCTTCTGGAATCAACCTACACCACAAGACAGCCCATACCAATGCAGCTATGAACTCCTATTTTTTTCGCCTACCTAGACTATGGAACTCTTTGCCAATAATTGATCATACACAATCACTAACTGTAATAAAACAGAAATTGAAGAAATTTTTATGGAATCATTTCCTAGCTAACTTTGACAATTCACCCTGTTGTTTCCATTACCTTTGTCCCTGTTCCCATTGTTCCAAGAATCCTGCATCTAACAATTTTAACCACTTGTGACTGGTATGTAGATGTTAGTGTATAGTTATTATTTTAATGTATGTTAGGCTATCAGTGTAGGTCACTGGTAGACCCTCAGAATTACTATTCTGCAAAACATTATTATTATTATTATTATTATTACTAGGACCGCGTCACATACAACCAAGTACATACACCAACGTGACAGCCCCCCGGTGAGGCTATTAGGTGGTGAATGCATTATCTCCAAATCAACTCAATATGTCACAGTAGTGACAGATATAACACAATAGTGGCATCGTAACTAAAGGCCACCAGTAGCTAAGTGCCAGTACATCATTGGTGTGGTAATGGCACAGTGATGTGTACAAAGTATATGTATACAAAACATACAGGAGAGAACTATACATTATTGCAGTATTGTATGCAGCAATACATTATAGGCAACATCACCATGCAGATAAAAATTATTAGCCAATATACAGCAATGCATATCAACATCAACTAGAGCTAAGTAAGGTTCATCAGTGATGTAGCAATGGCACAGTGATGGGTGACACACTATAGTTATGCATACACAACTTTCAGGAGATAGCTACACAATGCTGTAGGCGTATGCAAGCCAGATGAACCAGATAAAGGAAGACAGCCAAGCCACTAGAGCCTAGTAGCTACGCCAGGTGAAGGCAAAAAAGATTAAGCACGTATTGAATTGCCTGACACCAACACAAAGAAAGTTCGCCATGCCAGCTGCACTAGACAAAATTGTTTACTTGTATTTTATATGTAACTGTAAGCTTATTGTAAAGAGCGTGGCATATGTCAGTTTAATGTTTTCTTGTATTGTTTATTTACGTGAATGAATCCACTGGCAGCTGGCATGGAGACTTGAGATGTTACAAACATAAAAACTTACTTGTAATCTTCTTGTTTACACAAGTGGCTTCTGGCTCTCCTGCACGGGCATCACTAATCTTCTTCGCGCAATATGTAAGTAATTAAGCAAGGGTGTGGTACTGGGCGTTATATAGAATTACACGTATGGTCAAGTCATCAGCACAAACAGGAGCGACGATTATACGTTTGTGCCTTCATTCACAGGCGAATCTATCCCCGGTTAGTTCATGTCTCTAGACCTCGTAGTTTTCTCAAACATTAATTATTTATTTATTTATGACGTAATTTTAACCGCGTTTCGTATTATTCTTAGTACTTGGTTGTATAATTATTATTGCAGGCCTGCCAACCCTCACGGGTTTACCGTGAGACTCACAATTTCACTACCAAGCTCAAGCAATAGCTCTAAACTCACGGATATTTGTTAAGCCTACCAATTCTCACGGATCATCACCGTAAAACTCACCGGATTTCTTAACTCAGGCCAGAGTCAAAGCTCTCAGAATACCCATCCTAGTTCTCAGGGGATTTCCCCGGGTACGTAATTGCGGTACAACTAATAATAGAGACAAGATCACGTGATTATAAAGGCGGGAATTGTGGCAAGGATTCGCCTTAGGCCTTCTATTTAATACCAATACATTGGAGAGTATTTGGAGCAAGATATGGAGCTGATTTTAAGCGGTCAGAACTCTGATGAGAATACCAACTCTGAAGCGCTTGGTGTACGTATCACACAAGAGGCTCCATACAAGGGCACTCGCAAGGGCACCTGCTTTCCTGGGTTTGTAGCCTATACCAATGGTATGTGTTCGTATTTGCTTTCAGCCTCTAAGATGAAATTGACATCTCTAAGTCATCACGTGATATTATAAGCACCTAGTGGCTTATATCAATCTGATATTTGTGCCATAGAAAAGATTCAACGTAGTGCTGCAAGGTATACAATGAACAATTACTCCTGGAGAAGTAGTGTTACTAACATGCTCACATCACTTAATTGGCCCTCTAGAATCACGACGTACATTTTGCAAACTAGTCATGTTTTATAAGATAATCAATTGTCAAATGGAAGTTCCATCTATCTCATTAACATCAATGTCATCAGTTACCAGAGGTCATTCACAACGTTTCAGAATCCCACAAGCAAGAATCAACTCGTACTTATTTTCCTTTTTCCCATCCACTATTAAATTATGGAACACTTTGCCAGAAGATGTGGTCAATCAGCCATCTATAAACTGTTTTAAGGACGTTTTGTTACACCATCTGAATTTACTTTGATTTTGTTTTGTATCTGTGTGTTATACTCCTTGATGGAGTCCTACACAGTAATAAATAAATCAAGAATGTTCCATAGTCCAGTTACGTGTTGCAACTTCACAGCAATAAAAGAGTAATTGTTCCAACACAGTGGCTTCCGAGTAAGTACATTTAGCTAGCTGGTGAAATAAGACTCATGCACACATTTACTACAGATCTAGCTATTCCATGCATAGATTAGCTAGTGATGCACAACATGTTTTAAATACCATATTGATGCCCATATAAAGATGGGCATGTGCATGTGTTACATGGTAAAGGTGGCCTACCTGCCCAATGTATGGGCGTGGGGGCTGTTGTAACTTGCTGTGTCTGCCTATAATAATGTGTGGGTACAGCAGTCCATTCTGGATGTCAAGACCAAGTCTCAAGGTTTTTCTGTTTCCTAGGTTGGCAGCCCTGTTATTGAAAACTTCCTGAACCTGAAACCCCCCTGAAAATTCCTAGATCCGCCACTGCATATACATTTAAAGAGAAAACAAATAGTTAGTGGTTTAATTAACATGTTCCTTTGGAAGCCTTATCGTTACCTACATGAAAACTACAGTATATTGAGTTTATCCCAGATCAGGTGCCTGTATAGACTGTAACATCACTCGATTTCTCTACACAATTTTTTTAATGTCTATATAGAAAGAAAGTTCATATGTCCACAACCTATTTAAATGTTTGGATGATATTAAACACACATGCTGAATACTGACATGCAGCTCTGATAAGTAAGTGTAGCAGTGGTAGCACAAGCATTTCTGATCTGGTATATGTAGGTAACGATAAGGTTTCCAAAGGAACATGTTAACTTGAATAGATAACAATTTAAAATAATTTTTAGTGTTGAATAGATTGGTTGAATGCCTATCTTGAAGCCACTCATAGGCTAATATAATTTATCAACTACCCAAATGCCATAAACAACCGTACATGACAGGTTTCACCTGTTACCTATTGCCTTATAAAGTAAAATTACATCACCACTATTAGAACAGCATGCAATATAACTCTACAAGTCTGGTCATTTTGGGTAAAAGAAAGTTACATGGAATGTTACTCTGAATTGTAGAAGAACAGTAATTTTCGATACATATCACAGAAATCTATATGGATAATAAAGTGTTTATTATAATTACTTGTCTTATTGCAGCAGCATCAGCAGGTTAGTAGAAAATTCCATGTAGCGGTAAAAATATGCATGTACACACAAACTACGTATATATAAGTTAGTAAAATGCAAGTCAGTAAAGTTATGTAGGACATAGTGGAATTTAGTGCTGTTTTCTACCTGTGTGTAGCTAGCTATAACGTTTTCTTTCCTTTAAGGAGTTTTAAACTTCTGTTGAAATTGTATTACTATCATATGGAGAATTTTTGAAAGTTTCCAGAGGTTGTATGATAATACACTCACATACACGTATGAATGTACTATTTATCTGTAGCTCTCACTATCACTAATGGTCCACAAGACACAACAGTGTGTATCAATCAAGTGACAAATTGCACATGTGGATTTACTGGAGCTGATCCTAACTTTGTACCAAACTGGAGAATCATTAAGAGGAATAGAAATGGAGTGATAGTTAGTAATGAGATTATTAGTGGAAGTGAAATCATCACTAACACTAATGATGGACTGGAGTGGATAGTTGATCCACTTAATGGAAACAATAGTGTGTTAAGAGTTGGTCCAGTGGATGGGACTGATAACCAGTCATCATATCAGTGTAGTTTTGCATTGTTGAATAGAATTATTGAGAGCTCTATAGGAACTCTGACAGTTGTAGGTAAGCTGGATTCTGGCATTGACCAGAGTGTTAATGCACAAAGTACACACAATCATGATTAATTAAAGTTTTACATACCACAAGCATGAGTACAGAGTGCACATATAGATAGATATTTCATTAGCACAATTTTGTCTTGAGAAGCAGCAATTTATGTGTCCACATGTATGAGATATTTAAATGTCTATAATGAGCTATAGCTAGTACCAAACATTATAAACCTCTTACTTAATATGTACTGTATGTATATATTTGCGAGTATGTAGCTAGTACCATTTGTGACCAGATTTTACAAAACTGATCCAAATTGCACATCAGGCAAAATCAAACTAACACCACCAGTGGATGGCTACACTGTCGTACTACTAGTTTTGACCCTCAATACTACTCAAACTATATGTATACTCAATGTTGGTTTTAACAGACGTCTTTCTGGGTGGTATGGAGAGCTCAAATGGCAGTTTCTGGCCTTGTGATGTTGTTTCTTTGTTTTATTTATTATTTTCTGAATGGAATATCCAACCCTGATATCAAAACATTTAAACAGATAACAATTCCCACTTTGTAATTGTAACCACTTACTTATACTGTAATTGTACATTAGCATTAAAACCCAGTCAGGTGATTGCTAATTAACAAATAAACAACTAATCAAATCAAATGATGTGTTACTTTATACTACCAGTTACTGGTTAAACAAGGCATGTGCCTAGTTTACTAACTGTTGTCATGGGTGTGTGTGTGTGTGTGTGTGTGTGTGTGTGTGTGTGTGTGTGTGTGTGTATGTACAGAGGTTTGTGGAATGTTTGTAGTAAAACCGTAAAGCGCCAACCGGAAATCATGATCCATCAACTTTGTCACTATGATGTGACCACAACTTTGATACATCACATTTCTACTGACTTCCTGTATTGCAAAAATTCCACAATTCTCTGTACCTACCTATCTATGTTTGTCCGTATGCACCAAAGTGAGCAATACTGTTATAAAAGTAGCTTGCATGTATAAAGTAGCAAAAATAATAATGAAATCTGTATTAAACTCTCAAACAGCTCTGAGGTGGTTTCTTTTTGGTGGTCTGAAATACAGGGGTGGCCACTCTCCTTAGACTTGGTGAATTACCGGTTCTACAGACATTTAACAACTGAAAAAAATGGTACAGACCTTGTAGACTAGCCTATTCCTTTGAGTTGAAAGGGAGTGTCCTTACATACACAAACAATAATGAAGAGCAGCTCCGAGAGAATTAGCAGGAAAAACAAACTGTAAAACAGTTTAAAAGATAGTTCTATCTGTGCATAATAATTATGTTGTTTGATCAAAGCGGTTTGTTTAACAAGTGCTTCCTTACGTAGTAGTGCATAGCAATGTAATTGAAAAATTGCAAAAATAAAAAAAACTCAATTGAATTAATTGATGTATTGTTACAAAAAAACCAAAGCCTATTAGCTAAAATAGCAAAGCATAGTTAATTCCAGATGAGTTAGCTAGCTGCATAACGCCTGGTTTTTATAAGTAGCAAACATCAACTTGTTAAATAAAGATTTAGATTATCCTGAAATGGGCTGATGAATGGAAAATGGTACTCAACCCTCTAAAGGGTGAGCTTCTCAGAATGACTTACAGGAAACATTCAATTCTAAATCAGTATAACTTTCAAAAAAGAAGTCACCCATGCTAAACACTTATGTATATAGGTGTTACAAAAAGTCGTGATCCTTCCTAATTAAAACAAAAAAAAACACAAATTACTAGCAAGCTAGGTGAACAGATCTAAGCATTTCTTCAATGTAACTCACACCTTTAATTATTATAAAGTAATGGTGAAATTTATATACTTAGCGATATTGGAAAATACAACCTTTATTTTGGCTCTGCACATGCCAGAAATATACAATATTATAGTACAGTCAATATGGCAATTCTGTGACCACTCTTTGGCTAACATGTTTTGATGATTGATTTCACTTCTTGAGGTCATTTATGGAAAATTTAGTTTCCGGGTCCCTCCCAAATAACCCCGGAATTTTTTGTTATGGTGCAAAATTAAAATTGCTGTTAGTGCAACCTAAAATCAGGGTATGCTGCATGCAATAGTGCACAAAGACACTTTTTAGGATAAATAAACCTCAAGGATTCCAATTCTGGCATGCTATGGCCTTTATTTTAGACCCAATAATCAATAATAATTTAAATTGGAAGAGCAAAAAAGTGTAAAATCGAGGTAAATGCTTCAGTATATACATGTAGAAACTTGCATAAGGCAAGATGAAACCTGCACATTTGATGAGGTAGCAGTATGTGCATGATCATGCAGGAATATTGAGATTTAGTATAAATACAGAGATTTTTGAGCAACTAGTTCAGTCAATTAAAGTCATCAAATTGGGTAAGTCACCTTTCATAATACGAGAATATGCGGTACTAACTGCTATACTCCTAGCTCTCTGATCAATCGAATTTAGTGGCAAAGAAACACCAAAATGCACATTATTTTTTGCTGCTGCATCAAGAAAAGGTATGTGGACTATATGGTTATTTTGGTATTATAGCCAAGCCCATTTTGGCCATAAACATGTAGGTTGTAACAAGAATAATGGAGACAGCTGAAGTACCATGCATGCTTCAGTTTGGTGAGCTTTGTAATCCAGTCACGGATGCTATTGGTTCCATTGAGAGGTGAGAGAGTATCAGGCAAAAGGCTCTCCTCTGGAAAGGTCTTGACAAGTTTGGAAGTGTTTATGAATGCGTAGATTGGGTGTAAGATCCAGTTGGACACTTTATTCATGATTCCTGCAGATTGATACTTAGCAATACCAAGAAGCTAGAACAGGCTCAAAAGAGACAGAAGAAACATGAGGTGAATGAATGCCAGTTACAGTCTTCATCCATAGCTGAGGTTAGTTCCCAAGATGAAGCTGCAGCTGCCAGAGGCTGCAATCAAGTTTAGGGCTGATTCATGACAAAAACATAATTATGTGTTTGGTGTTGCAAACCAGAATCAGCAAAGCATCCAGAGTCAAAGCTTTTGTTGATTTCATATGATCATGCATGGGCTGCTTTCAAGAGCCACACAGTGGCCCTTGAAGATTAGAATATGTGTGACAGAATCAACTGTCTGGTTGATTCTGCAGCTAATCAGCCCTATATGCTCTTGATCATCACAAATGCTGGCTGAAGTATGTTTGGAAATTCCAGAAAATGAGCGAAGATGAAAAGCTTCCGCAAATGCAGAACAATACTTATCCGTGAGGTTCAGACTATTTTTTGACCACACGTGAAGGGTAATATCATTGATGAACATGAGTACTGTCAAAAATGAGAAGTACTCATGCTCCTCAAAGATTACCTTTCGAGTGTGGTCAAAAAACATAGTCTGAACCTCACAATAAGTATTGTTCTGCATTTGCAGAAGCTTATCATCTTCACTCATTTTCTGGAATTTCCAAACATACTTCAGCCAGCATTTGTGATGATACCTGATTTCAAGAGCATAGGGCTTATCAGCTGCAGAATCAACCAGACAGTTGATTCTGTCACACATTTTCTGATCTTCAAGGACCACTGTGTGGCTCTTGAAAGCAGCCCATGCATGGTCATATGAAATCAACAAAAGCTTTGACACTGGATGCTTTACTGATTCTGGTTTACAACACCAAACACATTTGTTTTTGTCATGAATCAGCCCTAAACTTGATTGCAGCCTCTTGGCAGCTGGAACTTTGTCTTGGGAACTAACCTCAGCTATAGATGAAGACTGTAACTGGCATTCATCCAGCTCACATTTCTTCTGTCTCTTTTGAGCCTGTTCTAGTTTCTTGGTATTGCTAAGAGTCAATCCTGAAGGAATCATGAATAAAGTGTCCAACTGGATCTTACACCCAATCTGCACATTCATGAACATTTCCAAACTTTCCAAGACCTTTCCAGAGGAGAGCCTTTTGCCTGATACTCTCTCACCTCTCAATGGAACCAATGGCATCCGTGACTGGATTACAAAGCTCACCAAACTGAAGCATGCATGGTACTTCAGCTGTCTCCATTATTCTTGTTACAACCTACATGTTTATGGCCAAAATGGGCTTGGCTATAATACCAAAATAACCATATAGTCCACATACCTTTTCTTGATGCAGCAGAAAAAAATAATGTGCTTTTCGGTGTTTCTTTGCACTAAATTCGATCGATCAGAGGGCTAGGAATATAGCATTTAGCATTTAGTATTCAATTTCAAGTTTTCTCAATAAAACTGTTGAGTCAATACAACTGTATGTGTGTGTTGCAAACTTTTGAGACATGCATTTAACATTTAATATGCTGTGATTTATAATTTGTAAAGAGGAACCAGGCCCATTTAAAAGTTTGAAAGATTCGTGAACTTTAGTTGATGAATGGTCGAACCCTGACAATCCAAGTTCATTTGGGCCCTAATTTATACTAAATCTCAATATTCCTGCATGATCATGCACATACTGCTACCTCATCAAATATGCAAGTTTCATCTTGCCTTATGCAAGTTTCTACAAGTATATACTGAAGCATTCTACCTCAATTTATGCTTTTTTCGCTCTTCCAATTTAAACTATTATTGATTATTGGGTCTAATAAAGGTCATAGCATGAAACTTATGCCAGAATCGGAATCCTTGAGGTTTATTTATCCTAAAAAGTGTCTTAATTAAATAGCTAATTGTTATTTTGTACTTAATCTTGTTTTGTGATCTGTCATACAGTAGCTATATATACAGCAATTATCAAGACAAACAATATACAGTGCAGATAATTTGAACACAATTTTGCAAACCTTAATCATGTTCATAATAATTATATGGTTACTGATAATCACAGTGTTTATAGCAGTGGCGGATCCAGGGGGGTACAGGGGCACGTGCCCCCCCTCCCTTAAAAAAATGTATATAAGATCGAGATACTCTAATAGAGCAGTCAATCACTCTAATAAAGCAGTCACAGTGTTCATGGGAAAGTGTAGCTTACTTAGGAAGCTATAAATAGGATTTTATTTTACTTAACATACGTGATATAATATATTTGGTAAAGGATAACTAGCTATTATTGTTGTGACCTTTTTTTTTTTTTTTTGCTCTTCAACTTTTTTTCAGCAAGGTGCCCCCCTCTTTCCAGACTCTGGATCCGCCCCTGTATAGAATATTCAGCATACAAGTTTGCATGCAACAGTCATATTGATCTACACACATGCATATTATAGGTACATCACTCTATAATTATGCTCATGTACGTATGTTATAGGCTCACCATCACTCATCAACATCACAGTGGAGGATACTGGCACCACCTTCATCACTATATCATGGATCAGTACATCAGTTGGTAGTGTGACTTATACTATATCATTATCATCTTCAACTGGTGATGTGATAATGTCACACATCACTAATGATACTCAGTACACTATTAATGGACTAACCACTAATACATCATATAGGATCAGTGTTGTTCCTAGTGTGGGAATGTGTCAGGGAGAAGGAAAAGAAGTGATGGTGAATACAACCAGAGTGTCACCTAGTATAACCATAGGTAAGCTATAACTATATTTATACACTTGTAGGTTGATAAAAGATGGTTAATAATAAAATTAGTACCCGGTATGCTGTTAGCTTTCTGATCCAACAATTATTCAGTATCTCTAGTGTAAGTACATAGCTATCATACATGCGTACTACACAACAGCCACTACTATTTTTTGCTATGCATACATAGCTAAGTACGTCTATGATAATCACTGCTTGAAGTATCTTAGTTTACTACAGTGGTATATCCCCAGTATATGGAACAGTTAATTGTTTGTTATTTTAGTAGTTTTTCAGTAATTTAAAACC